>NC_048219.1:95905514-95944891 GCF_002007445.2 Ailuropoda melanoleuca
TCTTATTATTATTATTATTATTATTATTAGCATCTTTTTCATTGGCTAGTGCCCTGAAATGGAATGGACCCTTGAATGTGTGTGGAATAAATGACTGAAAGACACCAATGGTTGTAATGGTACTAAGATGGAAAGGGACTCTTCCATGGGCAGGTAGGTAGTGACAGGGGCAGATGAAGATCATTTCAAGTTCTGTCAAGTGTCCTTGAGCCTATGCTATTCCACTTCGCAAGGTTTTAGTGATGTAAAGGCAGAGAAAGAGAGTTGTAGATATCCATTAGGCTGTGCATCAAAAGCCATTCATATGCTACATCTTTAGCAAGAAAATTTGTTTCATATGCATGGGTCAGGGGTGGTGAAAAGAAGGTGCTGATGATAAGTATTATATTATCTTGCATTTTTTAACACAAACTGTATTCTGGTAAACATTACAGATGTATTCTTTCATTTGATTTTCACAAACGTATCAGGCATTTCCATGTTCTAGCAGAAGAAACTGGAGGAAAGAGAAATTAAGGGATCCAGTCCAAAATCATGCAGCTACTGAATTGAATCTATCTTACTTTAGGTGCTTCCACACGTGGCTTTAATTCCCAAAACAACCATGCAAGATGGATATCATTTTACACATATTTCACGGGAGGGGAAAGTCTTAGCTAATGCAAAAAAAAAAAAAAAATTAAAAGCCATGCACCGAGGAAGTGTGACTAGTTAAACTGAGATTAAAATCCTGGTCTGTTGACTCAAAAGAACATGCCTTTAACATTAACAACAAGAATTGCTCTTCAAGGGGCTCCTGCATGGCTCAGTTGATTAAGTGTTTGCCTTTGGCTCAGGTCATGATTTCAGGGTCCTGAGATCAAGCCCAGTATCAGCAGGGAGCCTGCTTCTCCCTCTCCCTCTGACACCCCCTCCCTACTCATGTGTGCACGTGCTAGCTCTCTCTCTTTCTCAGATAAATATATAAAATCTTTAAAAAAAAAAAAAAAAGAATTGCTCTTCCACATACTCTGTATTATATCATAATGGCTCCTAATATCCCTGCAGAGCAGGCGGCAGTGTCTACACATCACAGTTGAGGTCAAGCTCCTTGTCCAAGTGTGCATAGATGCTAAGTCAGCCCAAGCACAGGTTGCAATCGGAGGTGTAAGCCTAATTCTGTCTGGCTCCACCATGCTTCAGTCCACCTGTACCTGCCCCTGAATAAACTCACGACTCAACCTTCCCCCCACCTACCGATAGTGTAGGACAAACCTGAAGTCTCTCTCTTCCCCAGTAAGTTCCCTCTACAGTGTTGCCTAGGTGTGTTTGAGAATGTTTAAACTGTGTCATTTGAACCCCTGCTCCAATGCTTCCAAAGGCTTCTCCTTCCACCTAGAATAAAATCCAAATTCTTTCATGGGATTTATGTGGCCCTATATAATCTATCCCTGCCTACCCCTCTGCTCTCTCTCTACCTATTCTTTCTGCCTTTCCAGTCACCATGGCATTTGTGAAGTTCCTCCAATTAACCAAGGGTCTTAGTCTCATGGACTGCCCCTTCCAGTGAGAATTTTCTTCTTCCAAACTTTGTTTCCTCACTTTAATAATCAAATATCATTTCCTCAAAGAGGCACTATTAGAAATAATTATCTAAAACAGAGTGCCTGGGGCGCCTGTGTGGCTCTGTCAGTGGAGCATCCGACTCCGGATTTCAGCTCAGGTCATGATCTCAGGATCCTGGGATTGAGCCTCAGGTTGAGCTCCCTGCTCACATGCTCACAAGCACGTGCACTCTTTCTCTAAAATAAATAGATCTTTAATAAATATCAATAAAATAAAATGAGTCCTTGCACTGAGGTTTCCTCTTTTTATCACATAGAGCTAGCTAAAATTATATTATCTCTGTATTTTCTTATTGCCTATCTCCCTCACTGGAATGCAAGTTCCATGAGGGCAAGGTTATTGCTGCATTCACAGCTGTGTCCAAGCACGTAGAACAGTCTGAGTAAGTCTGACTTACATAAATCTCTTTTCATGAATGGCCAACTGATTTCAAGGATCCAGGTACATTCTCTAACATTTGGCGTGTACGTTGATGTTTTCAGAGCCAAAACACAAGGAGAACAGTCATGTTTTGAAATCCACCAAAAACAAACGCTGTGAATAAACACAGATGTCAGAAAAGCAGTGTTCAGTGGGTTCCCACTAAGTAAGTGAAGAATAGAGTCATAGACCTTAGAACAGAGAATAAAAATAATTAAGCTGTGAATGTTGTTAGGAGAGATTTCAATTCTTTCAAAGATTCATGCAGAGAAACTGACTTGAAGTTAAAAGAAAGATTTGTTTTTTATGGAAGAAGAATAAATGTTATTTTCTTTTCACCTTTCCTTAAGTTGGAAAATGAGATGAGAGACAGAGATAAGAGAATAGGGAGAGGTGTGTAATTTTGAGGGCTTCATAGGAGGTGGTGGCTTTTCTGTAGCACACATGTAAGGGAAGAAACCACACTGATTTCACAATGGGAGCTTTAAGCAAAGTCAATGTTGCTTTTATTGACATTTAAGAAAGGAAGGTGAATAGAGCCTGCTTGTTTAGGTTCATGTAGAAGGATGAGACTTGACAGCCAGCATTTCTGTCCTGAAGTGTCTTTATGTAAATAAGATGCAGACCCCCATGCCTGGCTCTTCAAGGCGCCGTGATCCCATCTTGACATTTGCTGTAAATGGAAACTCTGTGGGTAGACAGCTAAGATAGTTTCCTTCTGACGTTTGCCTGTGATGATGACTTGATATAAAAGAGTAACTACTTCTCCAGCTATGCTTCCAGGCCCAGGGACTGCATGTCCTGTCCTCATTGCAGCTTGGGGAGAGGGGGTGGGACAAGTGTGGTATGGTTGAAAGAGAAAACATGGTAGTCACGTCCTGATCATTCTGTTCTGGCTCTGCCATTAGCTCCTCTTGCTCCCATTTCTAGGCTTTTGTTTCC
Source organism: Ailuropoda melanoleuca (assembly GCF_002007445.2). Taxonomy (NCBI): domain Eukaryota; kingdom Metazoa; phylum Chordata; class Mammalia; order Carnivora; family Ursidae; genus Ailuropoda; species Ailuropoda melanoleuca. Next base: position 95,908,482 of record NC_048219.1, read on the forward strand.
CCACTTGTGAAATGTGAGGATAGATGGTATCAAACATGCCCTGTGGTCTGTCCCCAGATTTAAAAACCCATAATTCTAAATGTATAATGGTCATAGGAATAGTTCAAGAACCTAACATTTAAATTGTATTTTGGAAGTCCACTCGCATTAGCAACTTAAGCTCCCTCTTTTTGCTTTCAACTTTGAAGGGAACATTTAGCTCAGGGGACACTTGGTTTCAAAGTGCCCTGCCTATCTTTGGGCTTCCTACGGGGTTAGTGGTACTTGACAATGTGAGGAGGTGCAGGGAGGGGAAGCTACGGTGGCATGCATAGGATGCATTCCTGAAATACACTCTATGGCACATCTGTGATTACTATGATTATTACAGCTACTAATCCATATAGTCATAGAGTAGCCAAATAATTCTTAGCTTTGTTTTCAAAATAGGATCAATTAGCATTTTTCTGTTTTCTTAATCTTACATAAAATCCTTGGGAGGGCGAGCATTAATTATCTTACATTTTTTTTTTTTATTTCTACTTTCCTCCCTTCATTTCAAACTATGGATGAGAGTAAGACAGATTTTAAATAAACACAGATAATCACATTTCTTCAATTTTAGCAACAACACCAACACCCCCAAGTCAATGATGAGGGTTTTATCTGCCTAGTGTGGACAACTTGAGTAAAATTAACCTGTAGTCAAACCATCTACATTGGACCACTTGGGTGTAAAGCCCAGTGCTGCTACCTTCACTGCCTGGTGAGTCATTTTGCCTCTCGGTGTCTTGATTTACTGTTTGTAAAATGCAAATGATAAGAGGACCTATCTCATAATTTTGTTATAAACGTTAAATGGAGGAATGCCAATAAAATATAAGTTACATATGCAATATGGACTAACTACTCTTAATGTGAGTTCAATTTTTTTTTTTTTTTTTTTTTGTCATTCCAAAATAATACTTCTGGGGTGCCTGGGTGGCTCAGTCAGTTAAGCGTCCAGCTCTTGATTTTGGCTCAGGTCATGATCTCAGGGTCTTGGGATTGAGCCCCTCATCAGGCTTTGCCCTCAGCAGGAAGTCTGCTTGAGATTTTCTCCCTTTCCCTCTGCCCACCCAACCCCCCCACCCCGCTCTCTCGCTCTGTCTCAAATAGATAAATAAATCTTTTAAACAAACGAGCAAACAAAAAACAAAAAATAATACTTTTATAAGGAGGGAGATCAAGAGCAACTAAAATTTTGGCTTCAAAAGTACTCTTAATGGCATATTTACATATCCCAACTCCAGTGTCTGACTACCCACAGAGACATATCCATCCTTTCATTCAATAGTTAGAATAAAAATAACTGACTTTTATTGAGCACTTATTATGTGCCAGACTCCATGCTGTGAACTTTAGGTTCACTTTGTTATGCAATATTTACTTGGAGGGATTTTTATGGATTGAAACGTGTACAGAGGAGTGAGTAGCTGTCCAAGGTCATTCAAGTCAATGGTGCTGGACTTCAGTGTGACTCCAGAGAGGTGTGTTGTACCCTCACAGTGACTAGACTACACATGATGTGTGCATCTGCTACTTTTTAAAAAAAATCATTTCCCTTTGTTCACTTTTACTTAACTCTTGAAATCTCAAGACATAAGTAAGTATATGTTTCAAATGTCATCTCACCATGAGACATCTTCCAATCACCCACAATCATCTGTTACATCTATGTATGAATTTTGGAAAGATTTAATTTAATTTAATTATCAAGATATGTTTAATTTTTGTTGTTGTTGCTGTTGTCATTGTTGTTTGTTTGTTTTCTAATTGGAGGGTGGTCATAGGCCATGGCATTATTAGCTCTTTTCAGTGTAGAGCAGTTACCATTTATTTCAGTTGTTGTTGTTGTTTTTAAGATTTATTTATTTCTTTATTTAACAGAGACAGCCAGTGAGAAAGAGGGAACACAGCAGGGGAGTGGGAGAGGAAGAAGCAGGCTCCTAGCGGAGGAGCCCGATGTGGGAATGCCGGGATCACGCCCTGAGCCGAAGGCAGAGACTTGACTGCGCAATCCAGGCTCCCCTATTTTAGTTGTTGTTTTGTTTTTTTGTTCTTTGGCTTTTTTTCTTTTTCACCTGCACATTTCCAATAAGCACAGAAATCTCCTTTCAAGATTTTTTTTTTTTTTTTGAAGTATGGCAGTCTCTTTAAAGTAAGGAAGTGGTCCAACCAAAATGAACATGTAATAATGGTAGTAAATTGACACTCACATGTTTAATACGTTTTTGAATTTATTGACATCCACCTCTGTCGATAAATCACTATATAAATGCTGAGTACTTGCTAAGTCCTCACGGTCTCCAGGGGGCCTCTTCCTATGGTGCCCATTAGTGTGTATCTGTGCATGGACCTCACAAGGCAGCTTCCTTCTGGCCTCTCTGTCTTCCTCACTAGTTTAGATGCTGAATTCAGTTTATTTCCTCCAAATCCCAGTCCCATCATCGCCCGCATCATTGTCTCCCCTCCACTGGTCTCCTACACAGCAGAGTGGACTATGAGTCTGAGCTCATGCAGACCGAGTTTTCATCTCAGCTCTATTAATTTACTAGCTGAATGAACTTACTAAACATATGCTTGTCTCTCTGACCTATATGTAAAATGGGATTTAGAATATCTACTTTGCAGAGTTGTTAAGATAATTAGAAATAAATTGATGCACTAGGCACCCAGTTCACAAAAGTTATTATCATCTCTCCATTGCTCCAAGAAACACAGTCAACTTTCAGCCGCTTTCATGGTCTAGACTTCTTTTCCTCATTGATATTTCCTCTGATCCTGCTTTTTTCTTTATCATTGAATTTGTATATTTTCTTGTTGCATTGTATATGGCTATTGCAGGTAATCTGCAAAGCCTTTGTGAAATTAGCAGTGTATAATATAAACAAAAAATATAAGCAAACATATAAAATAAACAAATAAATACGGCCTTTGGCCAAATTCCCAAAGCCTCGCACTCTTCAGTTTTAAACTCTGGCAACAATGATGACAATTTTTAAATCCCAAAGAACCAACAGAGTGAGAAATGTAAAATTTAACACAGGGCCTGTCTGTGCAGAAGCAATACTAATTGCAGTCATTTATGTCAACAGCTTACCATTTATACCTAATTACCATGCCTCAAAATTGCATTATGTATATCATTAGGTGTGTGTCAAATTAACTCTGTTATAAGTTTTATTTGATTATGCCACTATTCTCCTCACCTGCATGCTCAGTTTTTATAGTTTGTTGCTTATGTACCACGGTCAATTGCTCTCAAGCTTAAAAAAAAATGGTGAAGACCAACCATTGGACAGAAGAGTACTAAAACATGTGATATATGCCACTGAAGAATTGATTGTTCGGGAAGGAGGGACCCAGGCTGTTAATTTGATGACCCTAATGTTGGACTGCTGCTGCCCACTGTAGCTTTGTTTTTGTTTTTGTTTTTTTTTCATTCCCTTGGTGGCAATAACTGTCTTTTTCTCCATTAGCTTAGGAAAATCTGCCGTGGTAAAGACATGGGATTTAGTAGATGTGGATTCGAACCTCTGTCATTTACTTGGTGTAGTGATCGGTCTATGTTCCTGACTGTGCATAACCTCAGCTTCTACAGACAGGAGTGCTGATATCTCCACCATAGGCTACTTGTAAGGATAAACAGTCTGTGAAAAATGGGAATACTGCTTAGTGTTTGGGAGACTCTAATAGACTTTCCTATCCTCATTCTTCAGATGTGTTCATCCCTCCAGATAAATATCCCTCAAGTCCTTCAAAACCTGGATGAACTCTTTTTTTTCTTGTGGATTCCCTAGAATCCTTGATTTTTTCATACAGACAAGACGTGTTGTTTGTTGATATTTGATAATGAGCTCAAATGTGACAGTTGGCTTTCAAAAGAGGACCATAACCTTTTTATCCTCGCTTGCTTGGTTTTCAGCTAAATCTTTGAAGTGTCACAACTGGAATCACAGAACATCATAAATTAGTTGTAGAAGGAAACAGAGGGTCACCTTGTCCGGTGCCTCCATTTCCTAGTGAGGAATGTTGGGACCCAGAAAGCTTAAAGGACTTCACTATGGCCTCACAGTTGGTTAGTGATGAAACAGGGACAAAATGTTCACACTGATCTTTTCACAGATTAAGTACAGGGGTTGGCAAACTATGGCCCACAGGCCAAATCTGGCCTGCCGCCAATTTTTGTAAATAGAGTGAATCGTTGTGACAGAGACCATATGGCTTGCAATGCCTAAAATATTTACTATCGGGCACTTTAGAAAAAGTTTGTGAACCCCTGATCAAGAAGAACAGTTCCAAAACTCCAACTCATTCAGTGAGTTATCATCCAAATTTTTTTTTTTTAATCTGCGTGGAAAAGCCAACCAACCAACCAACCATGTTCGACATTTTTTACCCTGAGTTTTGTATCCCAAGAGTTGTTACAGTGTCACAAGAGCGATGTCAATGTTAAAAGCAGCTGTTCCCGTTAGGGGACAGGACTGTGGAGAGCAGATAATAAAACCCATAAAATATACGTGTCTCTGAACCACTTCACATAAACTTTCTTCCTCACAGGTCTGCGCTGACCACTAAGGAGTTCTTACCTGAAGGAGACTTGTGTGTGTGAGGCTTTTAACTGGAAGATTCCTGTGGACACTGAAGGCAGCCCACAGCCTCAGTCATCAAGAGTCTATTGGCCATATGCAACACACTTCAAGAATACCTGCCCCCCACCTAAAAGGGGCAATTCAGGTTCACCTTATCAATTACAAGAAATGCCAAATGTCAACCCTATTGGGGTAGAAAGGTAAGACCCAGGCTGTGCTCTTAGGAAGAGCAAGACCCAACATGCAACTGGATTCCCAGGGCAACTTATCAAATGCTGCAATAAACAGAGAATCACCAAAAATGACTCGAATGGCCCTTCTCTGTTTCACAGTTGAAAAAACTGAGCCTCAAAGGTTTTTGAACTAATGGGAACACTTGGGGACAGATCCTTAAATACCAGCAAAGTCTTTTGCATGCTTATTATGTACCAGGCTCTGCTCCATAAGCTTTGCATACATATTAGATCATTCAGTCCTCATAATAACACTGCAAGGTAGATTTTGTTGTCATCTCATTTTACAGAAGTGGTAGCTGAGGCACAGAGATCAGGGACTTCCCTGGATCAATCACATTGCTGAGTCCATAATGGAGCTAGTTTTTGCCCCAGTCAGAGCTTCTAGGTCTATGGACTCTTAAGGATTAGGCAAAATGCTCACATTCATTGGGTCCTCCTCTGGGCCTGATGCAGACATCAGATCCTGCCATTCCTACAGTAATTGTTGGGCTGTGGTTGGGCATTGGCCTGATGGTGATTGTTTTCCTTCCTTTCACAGATGTATAAACCGAGGCTTGGAAAGCAAGATCACCCTCAGGTCATTCTGATGATCTGTGTCGGATCTGGGGTCACAGTGCTGCCTCTCTGATTCAAGTCTCTCCTCTTGCTCTCAACGCATTTTTACTGTCCTCCTACCATCTGCCCTCAGACCTGCCAGTATACCAAACTACCTGTTCACGTTTTTCAGACTTGACCATGAGAGTCTTCAAATCTTAATCCTATTTACAGATTGAGACTGCTGGTTGTAATCATCCATCAGTTCTATTTGTCTGTGTTTTCTGAGATCATGTTACATTAACTGGCACAAATCTACCTTCTCCCCAAACTTTTAGAAGCACTTTCCAAAGCCACCTGGAGTCTTGTTGTGTTTCACAGGGTGGGTGGCCAGGCATGCACACTGTCTCTAGAACAGCAAAGACTTTTTCCATTGCACTTGTCCAGAAGAGGCTCCACTGCTCTTGCTCCAAATTTCCGGTGGGCTTAGTCACTGAGCTAACAACGGCTTACCCTAGAGAACCACAGTGATTTAATCTCTTTCTCTTAAATTATTTATTTATTTATTTATTTATTTATTTATTTATTGAGTTCTTGAATCCAAAAGAACTGGTGACAGACCTCAGTGTAAACCCTCCCCCTCTCCTCTATCCCTGTTATGCATGTTAAAAATATATCTGCATCACCCTGAAAAGCAATGCAAGGATTGAGGTGTCCAAACGAATTAGCCAAGGGAGAAAAATAAACATCGTTAGAAAAGGGAGCCTCTGGGAGATGAGAAAGAGAGTGAAAATCCTACTGTTTCCTAATAAGACAATTAAAGTCAATATACTTTAAGTGGACCCATCGCTAATAACATTTTACACACGTGCTCACGCAAACACACACACATATTTCATTTAACACATGGTCCTCTTTATATTTCCATGTGCAGACATAGACTATGGGTTCATTTGAGAATACCAAAGGATAAAAGTGCTACTTGGCAAACTCAAATATGATTACAGGAGGTTGAATAGCAGTTGTTGAAATAGCTAAGAGTGTTCAGAGTGTAAAAACGAAGGTCAAGTTGGGGCATTATCACCGCCTTTGAGTATCTACAGGGCAGTCATGTAGAAAATGGAATAGACTCATTTCATTGTTCCAAAGTGCAGAGCTAGGATGACTGACGGAAGGTACAGAGGCAAGTTTTGGCCAACATAAGTATAAAAACATTGGAACAATTAGTTCTATCAAAAACGGGAATGATTTGCTTCTGAGAATAGCAAAGTCTTTCCTCATGAAGTATTTCAAAAAGAAGCTTGTATGGGTTACCTGTCAAGGATTTCGTAGAAAGAATTCACACATTACTTAAACAACAGCAGTAGTTCTCAGTCCCAGCTATTACAAATTCGGAGACTGGGGTTTCACCCTACACATTCTGGTTTAATGGATCCACAGTGGAGCCTAGACATTAGGATATTTGAAACTCCCCAACTGATTCCAGTACTCAACCAGATAAAGAACCACAGAGCTAGAGAATGCATTCATTTTATTCATCACTCTGTTGACAGATATTAATGGAGCAAATACTGGAGGCCCTGTTCTCTGCACTGAGGTAGGGAGAGTAGCAGATGTAGCAGATGCTAGTGGTGCCCACCCATACCCCTCGCTCCTAACACTTCAACACCCCAGACTTCTCATTGCAGCACCTGTTTTTCACCATCTGAAGATTTTGTGTTCCCGTGAGAGGCCTCTTTACACATCACATGGCAGGACAGAAGTGCCACAGCATCGCTGCTCCTTGGAAGCGTTCCTCAACCCAGGACGGATGGGAATTCATTCATCTCATAGAGCGGTGAATCTGAGGTGTATGTCTTACAACTGGACCTCACAGTTTCTCCAGTGGAATTAAGTTCCAACCACCTCTCCCCACCTCCACTACCTAACGCCCATTTTTTTTTATTTTATTTTATTTATTTTATTTTATTTTATTATGTTAATCACCATACAGTACATCCCCAGATTCCGATGTAAAGTTTGATGCTTCATTAGTTGCGTATAACACCCAGTGCACCATGCAATACGTGCCCTCCTTACTACCCATCACCAGTCTATCCCATTCCCCCACCCCCTCCCCCTCTGAAGTCTTCAGTTTGTTTCTCATAGTCCATAGTCTCTCGTGTTTCATTCCCCCTTCTGATTACCCCCCCTTTCTTTATCCTTTCTTCCCCTACCGATCCTCCTAGTTCTTATGTTCCATAGATGAGAGAAATCATATGATAATTGTCTTTCTCTGCTTGACTTATTTCACTTAGCATTATCTCCTCCAGTGCCGTCCATGTTGCAGCAAATGTTGAGAATTCATTCTTTCTGATAGCTGAGTAATATTCCATTGTATATATGGACCACAGCTTCTTAATCCAGTCATCTGTTGAAGGGCATCTCGGCTCCTTCCATGATTTGGCTATTGTGGACAATGCAGCTATGAACATTGGGGTGCATATGGCCCTTCTCTTTACTACGTCTGTATCTTTGGGGTAAACACCCAGTAGTGCAATGGCTGGGTCATAGGGTAGTTCAATTTTTAACTTTTTAAGGGACCTCCACACTGTTTTCCATAGTTAACGCCCATTTTCTGATACCTTCTTTCTCTTCTCTATCTCACTTCCGGGTCCCCTACAGCTGTTCCCTTTACCTCCCAAACAAACTCCTTGCAGCTGAATAAGGGTCTCAGAGTCTGCTCTGGAGGAATCCAAACTAGGCCCATTTGGACTTGGGGAAGCCCATACAATGAGGAAAGCCAGCCAGTGAACAAATCTTGGAACTAAGGGGAACCATATCCTAAATATTCAGATAAAATGGAAGGTTCTGGAGGTTACCTAGCTACTGCATTGCACTCAGTTCTCAGGCAGCCAAATCGGGATCTGAGTCCAGCATGGTTTAATGCCAGGGGTCACACTCTAAGCCAGCATTCTATGTTCTCTCTAAATGATAGAGACTATCATTTTAAATATTTATTAAGCAGCATTTATTGTACACACCCTCCCCACATTTTGTCTCTATATTTTTGTCTGGTTTTCTATTTTCTCTACTTTTTGATCAATGTCATTATCCTTTCTCCCTTCTTCAGAAAATCAATGGATGATATGAATTATTTAAATCATGTCATTATGGTATGAAGGGTTAAATTTTTATAAATCTGGCAGTAATTTTGACCTCAACTTCCAGCCCTAGCCTAAGGGTAGTTTTAGGTTGGCTAATCACTCCTGGAATATTCTAAGTGGAATTAACCCCAGAGATGGTCTAGATGACCCTGAATCCAGGATTTTGTACAGAGCCTCACCAATAGTTTCCATAGCAACCAAAGTTGATAAATGAGGATGATTTTCATTTGCCTATCTATGAGTTACAACTTTCTTTTAATAGGAAACTAGAGGAGAAATATGAAATATGATTACTAAGCAGAGGGGTATATGCTATTATAGGATAGGATTACCAGCTATTTTCTTCAAAACTGAAATTTAGATCTTGGCTTGTCTGTTCTCTTCAAGGTCCCTCAAATCTGTCACTTTCTTCTCCCACACCCTGCCTTGTGATGTTGTCTTGCTTGGAATGCCCTCCATTTTCCTCTCTGCCTTTCTGTATTTTCTCCACCTACTAGTTCCATACCTGCTGCCTCCTCTCTTAACAAAATCTCCTCTTGTCCTTATTAACAGGGATCAGCTCTGAGGCGCATATCAATTTTAATTCCATATGATGTATATAATAATTAAATTGTTGTGCTTAGGTGGACCAGGTAAGAGCAAAGAAGTTGGCAAAAGGCAGGTCTGTGATTCCAGCTCTGCGACTTAACAACTCTGAGGCCTTGAGCTTTTGGCCTCACCTGCCAGGGTCTCAAGTTTCTTCATCTGCAAAATTTGGATAACAATAGAACTGATCACCTCTGTGGTAAGGGATTCCATGGGAAAGTGGACAGAATATCTTAGCACAGACATGTAGAGTACATTCAGTAAACGATACCTAAATCAGGATCCACTTTCATTGTTGGGTCACTTTAAGGGGGAGCACTCGCATCAGGAGCACGGATGGGACAGTCAGACAAACCCTGCTTCATGACTGCCCTACACACTTGCACTGGCCTGTATCAGCTAGAGCACATTCAGCAACTCAGGCTCCACATCCTTATCTAAAGACGCATCTGCCACCACCTACTTCACATAATGTTGGTCAAGTTTAACTCAACGAATCACCACATGGGAAGCACCCAGCCATCGTGCTTTTAGTGGATGTCCCACGCATTTATTTCCCTTGCCCCACTTATTCTCACCTACCCTTTATAAAGTTGTAATTTCCTTTTTTTTTTTTTAAGATTTCATTTATTTATTCGACAGAGATAGAGACAACCAGCGAGAGAGGGAACACAAGCAGGGCGAGTGGGAGAGGAAGAAGCAGGCTCCCAGCGGAGGAGCCTGATGTGGGGCTCAATCCCATAAGGCCGGGATCATGCCCTGAGCCGAAGGCAGACGCTTAACCGCTGTGCCACCCAGGTGCCCCACAAAGTTGTAATTTCCTTAATAACAGTAAGTGTCAGACGTTCACCAGATAATTAATGCATCGGTATATGACTGCGGACACATGTACCTTTGGTGCAAGTACATGCAGAGCAAGTGCACGCTAAGGTTAACAGCAGGTGTTCTTGATCCCCGAGTCTGAGAGCTTTGCCCACCTAGGCAGAAGGATAAATCAAGATTATTTAGGCTGAGGAAACAAGGGTGCATCGTCATCTATATGAGACAACTTCATAAAGTTAGGTCCTCGGTTATCTTTCCAACACAGCAGTCTCAAAATGTAGATATACATAGTTTTAAATGAATTCATCTCGGCAATCCGCTTAAGGGCCTAAGGCCAGTGAGTTAAGACATTTAATTGAAATTCATATGACAACGACAATAGAGGAGAACATTTTTAAAGTGTTGAAACATAGACTTAATTAGTAGCCCATTAGGAGGTCCAATTAAGGAAGAACATCTTAGCAATGCAATGTTGAACATCACACAACCAATAAGTGGCAGAATAGATTTTTAAATCTGGTTCATCGTACTTCCAAGTCCTCCTGGCAAGGTTAGCAATACTGAGCAAGTCCTGGGTGCTCAGGAGGGTGTCAGAGAAGGGAGGGTGACCATGTGAGCAGGCAAAGCAGGATGTGCCTGGAGGACACAGGAGGGTGAATGTGTTTCTGTCACTTCTGTTTCGAAACCTTCCATGGCTTGGCATTGCTCTTAAGATGTAGCCCAAGCTTGTGATATCAGCCACAAGGCTTTCCTGTGTGTGCTCCAGACCAATTCACCCTGAGTCACTGACTGCTTCTCCCCGCTGTACTCAATTGTCTATTTGTTACCCTGGAGTTCTTTCAGTGGAAGCCTCTCTCTCCTATGGCTCTTGATATATATTCTTCTTCCTCTTGGAAACTTCCATTCTCTGTCCCACTCTGGGGTGTTAGCTAGGACCTCCCATCCCAGATCAAGTCCTCTACTTGAAACTCCCTGTGTTCTGCCTGCAGAACTTCTCACATCCTGATTCTCTGTTACTTGTGGATCTCCAGCACAGAGCTTAACACCTGGGCAAGCAGTAGGTGTTAAATAGGCATAAAAAAAAGAAACAGACCTGGATATGTCAAAAGAAGGACAGAAATCTCTCCAGAAGGAGAGAGAAGGTGCTAAGAAACAACTACCCAGTATCTACTATCTGATATCAAGATTATTTGCTCCCATAATTCATATTTATAGCCAATTTATAAGTTACTGGCAGAAACTCTAGCATGGAACTACAACCTTCATTAGGGAAGGCAGTAAATGAATGCATAAAATTAATAAGTTGAAGCTGAGATATCACACATTGGGCATTTAGAACTACGGGTCACTGCATTTCAAGTGTCAGTTACTCAACACAATGACAAATATAATAGATGCCAAAATTTTTAAATATTTTGATATAATAGCAAAAATATACTTTCTAGTTGTATTTTTTTAATCAGAAATAAGTTTTTCAGGCCTTGTAGAAAAAAAAAATAGGTAATTTGATTGGGTGTTAAGTCCTTTACTTTCCATAGTATTTTTTCTCTTTTAAGTAGTAGGGAGAATTAAGGACTCCCTTCCCCACTCCACCATTCCCAAGAGTTTTTGCAATGATACAGAGGTAATCACAAGAGACAGAGCTTAGATTTTCAACTGCCAAGACAGAGGTTAGTGAACAGCAGCAACACCTGCCCAAAAGTCAAAAGTTGGGACCCTCACATCGCCAGCAGGACTGGTCTGGGAGGGCCAAGAGGCTGCCTCTGTGCTACTCATGGATGACAAGGGGATGGTTTCGACAGCAACAAAAGATGCACAGGTGGCCTGGCCAGATGGAAGTTGTCCATTGTTTGTTGGTTCTGTTAAAGCTCTAGGATTTTATTTTGTAGTCAGAGTCACAAAAGGAGAAGGAGTGCAGGCTGCCTGGATGCCATGATTTCTCCCTTGGATTCTCACTACTCATCCCATGCGGCTCTCAGAATTCATAATGCTCCTTAAAAATTGTTCACTTTTTTGTTTGTTTATTTTTTCCTTCTATTTGAAGAAAATTTCTTAGCCAAGGAGAAATAATGTAGAAAATCATGCTGTTTGCCTTGGTGACACATCTTAAAGAAAGTTCTGAATGCAGATAATGCAGGGCACCTGGGTGGCGCAGTCGTTAAGTATCTGCCTTCAGCTCAGGGCATGATCCTGGCATTCTGGAATCGAGCCCCGCATCGGGCTCCTCTGCTGGAAGCCTGCTTCGTCCTCTCCCACTCCCCCTGCATGTGTTCCCTCTCTTGCTGGCTGTCTCTATCTCTGTCAATTAAATAAATAAAATCTTTAAAAAAAAATGAATGCAGATAATGCAGCCATAAAACTGGTTGTTTGTGGTATCAAGCTCCATTTTCACTACCATTAGAATAAAGTTGGTCTTTTTCTGGGTTAGCTTCCTCTTCCTTGGATCACATGGTAGCAAAATCCTATTTCCTCTCCTTCCTGCATTTCAGTCTTCTTTGTAATGACACTCATCAAAATGTGATGTCTAAACAGCCACATTCTCTCCTTACAGGTTTATCGAAATTAAATGTAATATACAAGTACTCAAAATAATGTAATTACTGGAAAAGTGGCGGAATAGAGTGGAAGATATGTGCAGACAGACTGAAGGGGGCTATACGGTCTGGCTGGAAATAAAGAATTTAATGGAACACTAACAGCCTTGAAAGTCTCCGTGATAATAATACATATGATTAACAAAAGTTAAAAATGGTATATTTGCCCACAATTTTATAAGAATTCGATATGTTCAAGAAAAACTGTTGATAAGATTCATTTGTTCTCTTTGTGTGTGTGTGTGTGTGTGTGTGTGTATAACGCCTACTATTTTATAGGCACAGTTTAAGAAGATGAGGATATAACAGGGAACAAAAAAACACAAGTCCCTGCCTCATGGCATTTCCACGGTAAATTATTTTCTGAATTAGCTCTTGGGATATGTAAACCAAAACTAAGTGAGAATATTTAAATCAGGCAATGTCCTGGAAATTTTGGAAAACACACTTACTAGGGTGATTTGAACAATAGATAATGTACTAAAGTAGCTCATAACCCCTGAAGACATGAGACAGCCTGGGAGAACCTGGGGTGGGGCAAGACTTGAGCAGCACGGGTGGAAGTGCATGCAGCCAGGATCTTCATTAATTCAAAAATCCCTTCAACTAATACTTATTGAATACTTCACATGTTATCAAGATCACATTTACAAAGGCAAATGGTAGTTTTTACCCAACATCTTTCCAGCATCTGTATCAGTGTACTCCCTTTGGAATAGTCACTGTTGAAGGCAGGCATCAAGAGATTATGCAGTACGTTTATGCCTTGATGGACTGGAATCTTCTTAAAGTAGAGAACAATCAAGGAGGTAAGCTAGCCCAAGCCTCTTTGCAAAGCAACAATTCTCTCCGGTACAAAGCCTGGCCCACTTGGACTCCCGGGGACAAAGCTCAGCAGCACAGGCTGTAAGAAGCTCACTCCATCTACTAACATCTGAACTATTGCCAAGTCTACCCCAGGGATGCAGCGTTGTCAGAAAGGCATCTGGAACAAGATGGTACACTTTTATGGCAATAACTATAAAGGGTTATTTCAGATTGGAGAGCTTCAACTGAATCTGTATATTATAATTTCACAACCCCTGTCTGCACTCTGAAATCCAAAAAGATCTGAAATTAAACCATTTTTTCCCATAGCTTGTTTGACGAAGAAACCTACCCTGATGGGTATTGAGGGCGTCACGTATTGCACGGTGCACTGGGTGTTATACACAAATAATGAATCATGGAACACTACATCTAAAACTAAGGATATACTGTATGGTGACTAACATAATGTAATAAAAAATTATTATTAAAAAAAAAGAAAGAAACCTAGCCTGAACTAATGTAGACTAATACACTCTTTATTTATTCCACTTTGTGTGAATATTCACACATTTTTTCTATAGAAATATTACTGTTTTTGATTAAGGATACTGCCTTAGACCTCACTGGAATGTTAGTTAACGTACCGTACATGCATTGAATTCTTTCTCTAAATTTTAAAAAATTCTGAAAACAAACGTATTGCCAAGGTTTCAAAAACGGGGTTGGGTTTTGGGTAAGGCTCTCATTTCTTTGATGACCCTCTTGATGGGGAGGCTGACTCCAATCACCACTTTTTTAAATTGCAGCTTTCCCTTCTCCTGAAAACTCTGTATCTTGTCTTTCTCATACCACCAAATTACTTAGTACTACTAGCACCTGTCACAGAGAAAGCATTATAAAATGTTTGTTAAATAAAGAAATGCCATGGCATTTATTTGGTATGTTTATTGTTAATTATGTGAATTGCGCACTCCCACCTCCCAATCACCCAAATGTGAGCTGCATAGGGCAAGGAATGATGTAACCATCTCCTTAAAAGTGTGTCTGGCCATAAGAGGAGCTCCATAAAACACAATGAATGAAAGAATACATTAGTTTAGTTTGTTGTTTTGACAAATAGAACTTAAAATATTTGTTAAATTCTTATTAGTCAAATGACAAGTTTAAAAAGTTGTAACTAAAACAAGGAAAGAAGAAAATAAATCATCCATGAGTCTGTGATACAAGATACTAATAACAGTTTGATGTATCTTCTTTATTTTTATTTATTCTTGATTTATTTAATGTTCAGTCACAAAGCATTCCCCGTCTTTGTGAAGTATGCTTGGTAAGTATGAAATTTAACAGCTTTATACAATTCTGGCATATGGATACAATATAAATTATTTAAGTATTCTTCTAATGTTGGAGTTCATTTTCAAATATTTGCTTTCATAATTCTGAGATGAACATCAAAATCTGCTCACATGTCTCTATCTATTTAGAATAGATTTCTAGAAGGAGGACTCCTACCTGAAAGGGCCAGGATGTTAAGCTCATTAGCATTGAAAGAAATTGAATCTGACTTGAAAAATTTCTAATATTCTTGAGTCCTACTGTTCCTTCAGGAAGCATCAGGAGAGGTGGGTTTTGTGTGTGTGTGTGTGCGTGTGTGTGTACGTGCACGCGCACGCACATGTTTTGGAACAAAACTTAGCAGTACGGGTGATTCTGGCACATTAAGGATCTGGGCATTTAGCAACTAGGAAGCAAACCGAAGTGGCAGCTTCCAGTGCAAAGTACACCTGCCCAGGTGTCAGGAGAGCTAGCACCGGCTTCCTGGCTTCGAGTACCTGTCTGTTTCTCTCTGCTCCTCGGTCTCCCTTACTCTGTGTTAATTGGTATGGTGACCTCTGCCCTACTGCTTTAAATGGGCTATTCTGAAAATAAAACAGTTCTCATGAAAGGCCTTTTAAAGTAAAAATGGGTGTACAACTGCAAGGTGTTATTTATTCAACACACCAGCAATGGAAATTTTTGTCAGCTGTGTACTACTTACAGTCAGTAGCAACATGTATCAAGTTTCAATTCTTCCCATGAAATTCAAAGCTCAAAATCCCACTAAAAATACTTAAAAACATCAAATCCTCCCTATAATTAATAACAATGATTGGGCACAGAATTCTCAAAAATAGACTTATCTCTATTCAGCAACAGCAAGTACTAATGAGAAACTGAAGGAAGTAGATAATTATAGACCAGAGTCTCCTTTGCCACTCTAAAGAGAACACTGAACATGAGCAAATTGAAGCCTTCCTCACGTGACAAGTATACTGTCTCTGAGTGTTAACACTGAGACCTCAACTTTCTTCCTCTGAAGAGGTGAAGGGTAGTTGGAAAAAGGCTACACCAAGAGAAGCAATGTCATAGAACAAACCACCCCACTACTTTTTCAGGGGCTGGATGTACTTCAGGAAATTCTTTTAACTTCTCTTGTCTTTAGTATGTTTCAATTGGCAACAAGTCTTTGCTCAATGGCATGAAGATGATCAGATGGCATTTTGTGGAGCTCTGTAATGCTTGGGACTCCGTGTGTGTGTGTGTGTGTGTGTGTGTGTACACATGTGTGTTGTGGTGTGCAGAAATAGAAAGTTTTCATATTAAATACTTTGTTTTATACCATTTGTTGTGTTAGAAATATGCTAGGATTTTTGATTAAAGATAAAAAGCATGGCCTTTACCTAGGAGTGACTCATAGTCTAATAAGAAAAAAGAATAAGTAAATGAATAATTACCATGACAAGTTCATTTCCAGGATGAAGGGAAGTCTGAAGAGCTGTAGGGGTGAAGTAGAAAAGAACCCATCTCAGTATATGGTACCCTAATGCCATCCTATGGGGGCAATAGTGTTAGGCAAAAGTGTTCTGGAGAGGAAACATTTGCTGTGTGGGCGGAACACAGCTTCTTGTAGAATTATGAGTAATTCCAGGAGCTGACACATAGCAGTGTGTGTGTGTGTGTGTGTGTGTGTGTGTGTGTGTGAGACAAAGAGACAGAGAGACAGAGAGAGATGAAAGAGAGAGACTGGAGGAAAGGAAGCAGCTGGAGAGAATCAAATCATGTGGGTTCGTATAAGCCATATTAAAGAGATTAGTCAGAAGTAATAGAGCCACTTATTCTTCTGTCAATAATCAAATTAAATAGGTTTTCTTTCAGCCTCAGGGACTAATTCTTCAACTTGGTTTTGAGAGTAGAGCCCAGCTTCCTCTATAGCTCCAGACGTTCCAACAATGCCAGAACAGTTGAAGCTTCAATGTATGGCAGTTGAGGGATAAAATAGCAAAACTTAACCCCTTAAGTGAAGAAAACAGAGTTTAAGGCCTTTATGAAAAGGCATGCTTACCTATCCCTAAAAGTCACAGTCAAATAGGCCTTGAAATGAACTAACTTTCATATTCTGCCCCACTAAGAATGCAAGATCCCCTAGAGCAGTACTGTTGGACAATTTTAAGAACCCTGAATGAAAACTAATATTGATAATTGCTGCATATGGAATCATGACACAAATGTTTTTAAGTAACCGGTAGACCTTAGCATATGCTCTCCCCTCTTCTCTTGCTTGGTTGCTGTTGTGGAGGAAAGGACATTTGAAGAGGCAAAGGGAAAAGGAACACAGATACATTTCATCTCTAGTCAGTACCTGGGTTCTATCCAACTCTGATCACAAGCTCTTGTGAGAAGCTGACATTGAGAGGGGCATGGGGCCTATAGCCTTCATTCTCCCAGCTTCCTCATCTGCAATGGATAATCTCTAACATTTCTCTTGGAGCTAACATTTTTCAATTCTCCTTTTTTCATTGAGGAAATCTGTGTTCACTGCTGAAGTTTTCCACAAAATCAATCAAAACTGAATTGCCCCCCAAATATGGCTCAAGTGGGACAGAGAAGGACTTTACAGGGTATCCCCTTGGCTTACCTTCTGGTTCATACCCCAGTACCCTTCTCTACATGCTGTTTACTTCAGCAAAACAACATTGGGCTCCAGGCTCAGAACTCTCTGGTTGCCTTGATCCAGTGATTTCTTTTAACCCAGAATGGCCACCAACTTCTCCCCATGTTTTGCCATCTCTTCAGTGGCAAGTTCAAATTCATCTCAATCTCTAAAGCTTTGGACAATGTTTCTATACCTGGCAATAGCACTGATATACACACCTTATACACAGTATAAGCTTCTTAAATTTAGAGACTGGTTTTAGTTCATCTTCTATTCTTTTAAAGCATCCAAAAGAGCATTGTCTTGTGTGTGTGTGTTCAAAGCATGAGTACTGATGAAGAAAAATTTCTCTAGAATTGGACTTCACTCGTGTAATTTGGTTCTGAGCTATTAAAGTTACATAATTAGTGAATGGGCTCAGAGTTTATGTTAGATTACCATTCATGGTTGATAGATTTCAGTGGGGTTTTCTCTACACCAAGCCATGTGTGGATCAGTCAGAATTGAGCTTTTTCTTTCTTTCCTTTCTTTTATGTACAAATAAAATCTGGCTAAAATTAACATGAAGAACAAATTTGAAAAAAAAATAACAAAGGAAAAATAACATCATAAAAGTGTAATAGGTGGCTTTATTTATTCATGTGTTCATTCATTCACGCATTCAAAGAACACAGATGGCATGTCAATGTTGAAGGGGAACCTATTCTAGGCAATGGAATGTGAAGATGAAAAGGGCCATCTGACCCTTGAGGAATTCATGTCCTGGTGAAGAAGACAGCCATGCACGCAGAATGCAATATGAGTCATGCTAAAGAAAAAAAAAAAGAAGACACAGAATAACCCAGGAGAAGGACATCTTAACCAACCTAGATTAGAAAGAGTCACCCCTCGGAGAGGATGCTATGTCTAAGTCCCTAAAGAAGTTGGGACAGGGCATCCCCAAAAGACACACTTACAGGATATACAATGGCAAAGGGCATAGAGCATGTAGGAAGAAAAGCATGTTGTTTACAATGGCCAGAGTTTTCCCGATGAAGGGACACTTCCTAGAGGACTTGACAGTTAATCAAAGCAGTGTGTATAAAAGAGGTCCACTGCTCCCAGCCAGCAGTTCCAGCATTGCAACTTGATTCTGTAGGTTTCTAGCACAAACATACACACACACCTGTGCAGGTGCATATCTTTGCCCTACGGGTGGCAATCATTGCTGCACTTTCTCCCCCAGTTGTTAGTTCCTCTTCCCATTCCAGTCACCCTAAGCTTGTAGCAATGGAAAAGCTTAAAATGTGAAGACCTGTGTCAATTTTTCAGGCTTCTCTGATTCAGCTAGAGCTGTGGAGCTAACCAGGATGGAATACCCATGGCCCCCATCCTTGAAAGCCTCAGGATATACGTGATAAGACTATACCCTTAAAAATGGGGAACTGTATTTAATTGGAAATGAGCATCAGATTATCTAAGTATGAAGACCACATGCCCCAGATTCTGACAAAATTTCAGCACTTCTCATCTAATGTTAGTCATTTCATATAGATTTAGGGTTCATGGCTGCCACCATAATACATTATGCGGGAGTTCAGAGAATTGCATGATAAATAAAGATCAAGGCCATCAATACATCTTTATGAAAGAGGTTGTGCTTGTCCCAGCTTCAGAGGATGAAATAAGAATAAATGAAGTTTGTAGGGCAAAGAGCAGCATGAATCACAGGACACGTGAATCACAGTCTGTGTACTGTGTAAACAATTTAGAAACAAAACAAAACAAACACACAAAACCTAGGTCTCCACACCTCGTTTTTTGTAGGATTTTTCTTCATGCATGGATGTGGATGTGGATGAAGGTGAAGATCCAGATGTTGGTGTATATAGTAGGTGTAGAGAAAGGAGCAGGAGTGGAAAGTCAGTAGAGGGACTCATATTTGCAGCTTCACAGGGAAAAGAGACATCCCTTTGACAAATATAAAGGCACACATCAGTTTATTGTGCTTCACTTAACTGTATTTCAGAGATAGTGTGTGGTTTTTTTTTTTTTTTAATAAATTAAAGGATTGTGGCAATCCTTCATTAAGCAAATCTATGAGTGCCATTTTTCCAACACTACTTGCTTGTTTTATGTCTCTATGTCACATTTTGGTAATTCTTGCCATATATCTAACTTTTTCATTATTATTGTCTTTGCTATCATGATCTGCGATCAAGGATTACAACTCACTGAGAGCTCAGAAGATGGTTAGCATTTTCAGCAATAAAGCATTTTTTTAATTGAGGTTGTGTACATTGTTTTTCTACATATAATTAATAGATGAATAAACTTATCAGACACTTAATAGACTAACATAAATATAACTTTTGCACTGGGAAACCAAAAAATTCATTTGACTTGCCTTTTATCAATATTCACTTAATTGCAGTGCTCTGAGGCCAAACCCATGATATCTGCAAGATATGCCTTAAGTTATTTTTAGAACCCCTTGAGCTGTCCATTCATTTTTTTTTTCTTATCTCTCTTCAAGCCCATCCTTTCTAATCCAGTGTAGATGTGCATAATAGAAACACAGAGCAAAAGAGGCCATCAAGCACACATCTCTTCATATAGGGAAAGACTGAGACCTGAAGAGGTGTAAGACTGCCCAGGTTCCTCCTCTTCCCCACGGCTGAGCCTCGATGCGAAGCTGAATCATTAGCCGCCAGCACTCATCTTGCTTTCTGGATACACACCTGGCCCACCACTAGAGCTGGCTTGGGAAATGCCCTGCTCTCCTGCAGGTATGAAACCTCAGAAAATTGTAATTATAAGGCTTCAGAAGAGGTGAAAAGCCTGGCCACCCGTCCGCTTATGTAGAGAAGCATTATATAATTTTCGAGTTTCTGAGGCTCTTACTTCTTGTCCCTCTTTCCTGTCTATTGAGGACCTCCTGCTTCAAAGAGAAAGAAATGGGAATTAAGATGGAGCTGAGCGAGTCCTGCTGGCAGCCCCTGTCCCTTTCAATTTAATTCAGTTTTCCCAATAATCTTATGGTAGATACTTTTATCCCAATTATACAAATGAGGAAAGTGAAATTCTGGCATAAAATGCCAGCTCACACACCTGGGAAGAGGAAACCTCAGAATGTGAAGCTTAGTGGGTCTGACTGTGACGCTCAGTGCTCTGTCCACAATGTCACATGTTCTCCACGAGGATGAAGCATTGGGGTGGGGTCAGGTCAGGGGGACTGTTGAGGAATACTGGCTGCTAAGATCGGGAAAGAGTGGTGAAAAATGCAAGTATATCTCCAACACCTGGTGAGGCAGATCATTAGAACTATTGACTACAGCCAATTATTTGTATTTCTGTGTCTTTCATTTCAATTATCCACATGATTTCCGGGCCCCAGGACCATGCACAATTGAGTTTTATTAGATAGTGTGTTTTATTGACTAGAAGTAGACAATATGGATTTTACGAAATAGAAATAGCATTGTGCCAGACCCCTTGCTGGGGGTATTTTACTAATAGCAAGCTTTCTGAAGAAGAGATTGCCATATAAAAGAACCCACTACAATGTTGTTTCCAAACTAATTTTTATTAATAGGCCCCACAGTTACTGTCTGGAACCCCAGTTCATTAATATAAATGTCAGGGAAACTTACCCATCTTTTTTTTCCCCCTTTTCTTTTCCTTGAGCTAATTAGTCTGGGAGGCGTTTTTTAATCGTCTCACCTCTCTTTTCCTTTAATGGAGAGAGTCACGTTGCCCTTGTAATTTTTTTCTTTTCACTACAGGAAGAGAATGAGGGTGAGAAGAGGTAACTAATGGCCCCGTGGATTGAACCCCAAAGAAACTCATCGATTCATGGAAGGGAAACTGTCACAACATCTCACCTTTAGTCTTTACAAATGAGTGAAACCAGAATTAGGCTCCACATGCACTTGAAAATGCGTTCAGGTGACGTGTAGGAAGAATTAGCACATTACACTGGTAATGTCGCGGGGAGGAACAGCAATTAAGGACCCAGGACAAAAGAGGGGGCTGCTTTGGCCACTTTAGCTTCCGTCAGACCACAGCTGCTTTACTGAAGCAAAAAACACTTTGTCCTTTTATAGGAGCAACACATTTTATGTATCGGTTTATTTTCCTATTAATTCATTTCAAAAATTTACTATGGGTTTGGCGTCTACTGTGCTAGAGTATGGACACACAGACAGGCCAAGGTGTGGTACCACCTCTCAAGTATCCCACAGTGTACCCCGTGGGACAGATCTGTGACTATGTGGGGAAGGAAAGCGTGGTCCAGCTTCACTGAAAAGCAGTGCTGGGTTCAAAAGGGACGCACAGAGAGCAGCGCTTGATGAAGAAAGAGTGTTGGCAAAGGCTTCACAGCTGAGGAGACACTTGAGCTGCATCTTCTAACACTCCATCGAGATAAGCAGGGTAAGAGCATTTCCTGTAGGGAGAGCAGTGTGACCCCTGGGCCCTCATCTGTGGGACCAGGTCCTCCAGAGAGAAGTAGCACAAGAAATGATCATTGTAGGAGAGCGTCCTCCAGACTGTCTGGGAGCTCAGATCACCTGGGGCGGCAAGTAACATTGCAGAAGCTGTTGCTGTAAGAAGTTTGAAGAAGGCGGAGGGACTCTTCCAGGCACTTTTTTTCTGGACAAAAAGGACTTCGAAGGGAGAGGAACAGGCACTTAGGGCAGAGGCAGCTGTGGAGGAGAATGACAAAACTCTGGGTGTGAGTTCCACCTTGCTGCTGAGTTCCACCTTGCTGCTGATGTGAATTAGAGAAGTCAGTCTTCCTGAATTTCAGCTACCTCTTCTGGAAAATGAGGATTATAGTGTCTGATCTATTCTCCTCACGGGAATGGTTTGTAGATCAAATATGTAAAGTGTTTTGTAAACCAGACAGGCTTCCACAATGGAAGAAATGTAGTATTATTATCCTTCTTATCATTGCTCTGTCAGTATCATTATTAAGGAGCTAAAGAGAGAAATGTACAGAGGTGCCTGAGAAAAGTCGAACCGACAGTTGATTCAGTGAGCGAGGGAGAGGAGTGTGTTTGTACAGTTGGCAGGCTGATAAGTGAACACTTATTATTGAGTGGTATTTAACATGCCAACGCACTTGGCCATTCATTACTGCATCTAACTCTTCAACAACCCTGTGAAATTGACGAGACAGTAATTATATCTCCAATTTGCAGGTGAGAAATGGAGATAATTGTCAGCCGAGTGCCTGACACATAGTGAGTGCTCATTAGATATTAGTTATTAGTTAACATTGTTATTTTAGCATTACTATTATTTTATCACAATTACTTAATGTTCATACTGTTTGAATATTTGGATATCGCCAGGAGAAATAATAATTAACCAAGCCGCTGATCTATGAAATGGGGTCAATAAGGTTGATTCTGTTTATCTCACAGAATTATCTGAATGGAAAAGTCGGATGACCCATTTGGAAGTATATTATGTAATATGTCCAGATAAATGCAAGTCACAGGAAGACCGTATTCCATAGGGAATATCCATCTGTGCAAGAAAATCTTAACTCTAATAGCTGGGCATGTCACACTCTATTCAAATATCTAACTATAATAAACTCTTCAGTGCCTGAAGCCAACAGAAAGATTTGTTGAGAGTGACCATGCCCATTTATTATAGTGAGCATCACCTGCAAGGCTGTGGGCTCTTACAGTCAGCAATCTGTAAAGAAAAAGCAAAAACAAGAACCAAATATCCCGGCCTTTCCACTCAGGAACAAGATAATTGTTACGTGGCCCCAACACGTGCACACTTGAGGTTCAGTGTGTGGCCTCTTCACAGTTTGGATGCCTGCCTCTTTCTTGGGGCCCTGATGGTTGATCACTGATACAGCCCCAGTCCTTTCTGGCTGACTCTGAGCCAGGCTCTGCTCTTCTGTGTCTCTCTAGCTGTACATCCCTGCTTTTGTGTTCTCTGACACCCCCGCTCTGTGGCAGCATCTCCTCAGACTATGGCCATGGGAGAGGTTTCAGTGCCCTTTTGGTGTGTCAACATCTTTCCTGCTCAGGTGTGCTCTGAAAACAGGCTCCTTTTAAACCTAATTGCACTGCCCGTATAGCACATTTAAATATTCTCCTTTATCCTGCCAAGGTAGAGCAGGATACCCCCATGTAATCCTTTTTTTTCCCAAAGGATGTGAACACATTCAATAGACTAAATAGATACTTATGAATCTACTTCTGCTCATGCCTCTTTGATGTCTTACCCGGAGAGGACCAGGCCCTTGGTTTTCATCCAATCTTTACACATGCCTATGCTTGAGGCACAGTGTCAGAACAGAGAGCTAAATGAAACATTGTCCTTGTCCTTGCAGATCTAAAAAGTGGGGTTCATAAGAGATGGAATCATTTTCTAAAACTTGTATAGTGGGAAGGAAAAGTATGTAAACAAAGGAATGCTTGTAACATACCGGTGGGACTTTTTTCCCCCCTCTAAAGGCTTTCATTTAGGTTCTGCATAGAAACCACCCACTTTCCTCAATAGAGAAATAAAAGCAATGTCTTGCAGCTGTACCCACAAAAACACATTCGGATTGAATCCGCATGGAACCACTGCAGCTAAGTGAGTCTTGAGATCAATTCCCAATCTATTACCTCCCAATCACCTACCCATCAGGAAATTGTTGGGTTTGCTGAAGCAATGACACAATTCAATTCCTGATTACAGAGTCCAATTGTCCAAGCTCCAGCAGTTACAAACTTGGTCAACTTATTTAACCCTTCATCCCCACCTCCTTATCTGCAAGTGAAGTTAGGAATAACTAATCACCCTGTATCAGAAGCACCCTACTGCATTCCTAATAGGAGGAACAATAAAGCATCTCCCATTTATGATGTGATCTTAATGGTCATAGTATCAATGCATCATCACAGAATGGCTGTGAATTAGAGAAAAAAAGATCTGCTTTATTAACCCAAGAAAGAGATCAGAAAAGTGGAGCCCCATCAACTTGAAATAACACATTTAAGGTCACACAGCTGTTCAATCAGAGTCAAGACTATACTCTGAGTCAACTGATGTCCTTGGGCCAGTGCTTCTTTTACTACAGCACAAGCACTCATATTAATGGGAAACAGGTCAACTAGTACCCTGGTTGTTAGATTTTTCTAAAGAAATCAAACTTCAAAAGCAGCTGCTGCTGCTAATGGTTACAGAATATTACGAATATTATTCTTGGCATTTTTATCCTTCTGGGATTGCTACTATTATACCAGCATCCCCTTTCTTCTTTCTCATTTACAAAAAAGAGGAAACCATCCAAAATAGTTTTAATTGATGTGTATTTATTCATTCAGTGTTTGAATGTCTACTCTGACCACCCCATAACACTTTATTAGGCACTAAAGGAAGAGCGCCTCTATGCTGAAGTTAGAAACCTAGTTGGTGAGATAAAGTACATATTCGAAGTATTTTTTTAAAAATCATGCAAAAAAAAGAAAAAAGAAAAGATTAAATATCAAGAAGAACCTGGGGCTCACAATGAATGTTTTGCAGGGTGTCAAAGAATACTGGAGAGGAGGGTAGCATAAGTGGGGTGACCAGAATATCCTGGCTGGGCTGGATGGGTCTCAGTTTATGAATCTTTTTCAGGCATAATAATTAACTGTGTTCCTTTCACCCTCAAAAACCTATGACCACTGCATGGATAGGTCAAAAGGCAGTCATTTCATGTGAAACAATCAGCGTGCATGAAAGAAGGGGACAGGTAGCTGGGAGGAAGTCTGCAGAGCAATGCTGTAGATGACTCTTATCAGGTGGGGCCAAAGATGCAGCATTGGCCCTGGGAAGGACCCTTGCTGCCCATGGAAGAAAGGGTCTGCACTTCCTTCTCGTTCCCTCCTCCACTCACTCATAGCAGAATTAGCACTTTTAAACCACCCAATTCAACACTGAAAACAAAAGCAATTTCTTGGAGCTCAGGGAGGAAATGAAAGATGATCAGATCCAGACCCTGGCAATATATTTGCAATTTATAATTTTAAGTAACAAATCCTTGTTACAGAAAAAGAGAAATCAGAAGAAGATTTTCAAAGTCTAATTACGACAATAGCTTGTAGCCTTGAATTTGGCAAGCTGACAATCCATAGGGAATGAAGATGAGGTCCCAGGCTGGGATTTAACGCCAAAAGACCTTTCTTTACTTCCGTGCATTTAATTCACTGCAATTCTGCAGCACTCAGGATTAGGGACAGTATCTGTTTACTCATTTGCAACAGTGACAGAAAGCCTGTTGGAATGAATGTAAGCTAGGTCAGCTGGGGTCATCCTTCCCTCCCGATCAGACGGGAAAATAACAAACCGAGATAAAGAGATTTTAAAGCAATCATGCTGAAGCTCCAATTAAGGCTTCCTTATCCTATTTAACATGATTTTCAGGCCTTTCATCTTACACCAGAATTTTATTATGCTCAATCTAATACCTTGTGCTGAAGCAGGATGTGCCTATTATGTTTGCCAAAATGTGTACAATATGCAATATCAAAGGCCATCCTTAAACAGAGAATAAGCAAACATTCACAGAAATGCAATTTTGGAACTGTTGGGAAGGCCTGCTCTCTCCCTGTCTTCCCCTTTCCTTTCTCATCTTGTAGATATCTTACCATTATCTCCAGTCAATCTTCTTAAGCACAAAGTAGGTATCATCACCCCATTCCACAGAAGGGGGCGAGGACTCCTGGAATTGAGGAGTAGAATATTAGTGGTCACACCACCCTCTTGTCTGACCTGCCAGTGGGACAAAAGATCTGCTTGACCCTAAAGCCCACCAACGGCTCTTCACTCCTCCCTGGCTTTAGAGATTTACCCCTTAAAAGGATTTAACTCACGAATGCGATCACTTCTGAAGAAAATTATACCCTCACCTACACTTCCATGGGAGATATTTTTTTCTTAGCCTTTCTTATCACCAAATTTAAGGGTTTTACCAGATATAAAGGTAGCAAGCATGGAAGGAAGATCCCTCAGAGGAAGTGGAATTCAACTAGCAGAAGGAGCTCTGGCATTGGCTTTAGAGGGCCCTCAGTCAAAGCACGATCTGCCCCTTGTTAGTTGCACCATATGGGGTAAATGATCTTTGTTCACTTTTTCTTTCTTTTCCCATCTCTGTGTTTGGGTTTTCTCATCTGTGAAATGGGACTAGTAAGGTTAGTAATCTGTGGATGAGCCTGACACAAAATAGGCATTCAGGAAATTGTAGCTTGGTTACTTCTATGTTTCCTTTTTGTCTTACCTCACCCACACACTTTGATTCTAGAAGTTGTAAAGTTTTCGATTTTCTAATTCCAAAATTGAGTGAGGCTCGGATGCGTAGAACCTGACCAATTCTCTGAATTGCTCTCTTGGACCCAGATTTCTCTTAGATTGCCTGTTATGCTTGCAAATACCATGGAAATAAGCACTTTATACTTGGTCTGATAAATAGAAACAATTTTTACGAGAACAATTCAATATGCAAACACTTTAAAAATAAGCAAGAGCTGTTACGACTTTAAATATATCTGTGCTTGACAGGCTGCCTAATGTTTCACGATTTAATTAGTAATATCATTTTCCTGGACTTAAGGTTATCAATCATGTTACAGTTATTTCATTTCTGGCTGTCTAAATATAGCTGGCTAGAGTTCTGGCATTGTTCCCTTTTCAGGGATGAGCGAGAATTTTCAAGGAGAAAATGGCGGCAGGAGGAAATGAGACTACCTTCTATGGATCAGACCCTCCAAGAAATTCCATCTTTCATTAATCCACAACTATTTAGCATCTTATCTCTTTCTCTCATGAATTAGCTGATATAAACCTCCAGTAGAGAGCTTACAAAAGAGTCAGGAGAAAGAATGAACATACAAAAGGCAATTAATCTAATTAATGGTGGTAATAGTCCCATGCATCTGTCTACTACAGTTCACAGCAGGCACTTCTACAGAAGTGATTTTATTTAACCTCATTTAATTAGCGCTAAGTGCTAAATTGTTTGGTACACACTATAAAACTCAGCTGATGTTCATATAAGGGAAAGATCAACACGTGGGTTGCAGTGGTAGGGAAAGCTTCAGGTCCTGATGGGGGTTGCAAAAATTGGGTGCATTGGGTAATTCAGGTTGGGTTGGGGCATGGGGACAATAAGTTCCTTATCTCATTTCCTCTGATAACATCTCATGACTCAAAATATGCCAGAATTTTCCCAAATGTAGACTCTTTTAAAGCCCAATTCAGCATTTGACCACAAAGGCAGGTGCTTTTGGTTTTGCATTTCTCCTCAATAATGATAAAAGCCCTGGAAGCCAGACATAAGCAGTAATTGTGTTGACTGTGCAGACTTCTATGAAACCAAAATACAGAGAAAGGAGAAAGCCTCTGAAATATTTTGGGGATGAAAATAAGTATGGGAAGCAGGGAAGGAAAATGTAAAAATGTGCTAGAAAACCAGCTGGGGAGGAAGTGTTGCATTTTTTTCATCAATGGTTTGCATTGATGAAATGTGCTTTAAATGGTCAGTCTGTACCTAATGCAGACTGAGTTAATATACTCACGGGACACTTATGAAAACTCTTTTAATTCAAGGCAAAGGCCATGGATGTATGTGCACACCTCTGTGTGTGTGTGTATGGAGTGGGTAGAGCAGTAATACCAAAAGCTCCTATCCTTTTAAGGTGAAGAAACACTGCCAGTAAGATGGAGGTAGCCAAAACTAGGGACACATTGGATAGTCTGAATATCCCAAATCCACCATGGTGTTCCCAAAATCTATTCACTTATACCACACTGAAGACACAAAGAATAGATTGAACACATAGTCCTCCCATGTACAACTGTGCTTAAAAAAAAAAAAAAGAGCATCTTTAGATATAAGACCAGAGTATGGGTAAATGCATGCCTGGGGACTTTTCTGAGGTCACAACTAGATAAAAGCAGTATTTGTCTCCATTTTCTCTGTAAAACCAGTATTCTCACTCAGACACACAAAGATCATAGTGCTTTCATTAATGTAACTTCTCCTGATGGCACTTCAGTGGTGGAAACTTGCCTGGAAGTTTCCAAGCCTATTATATGGGGGCTCTGCCCCTGACATGATTTGGTTGTTGGCTTGGGACAGGTTGACTAACCCTTCCCCTTCTCAGTTTCCTCATGTGTAAAATGAGCTGATCAGATCAGATCATTTCTAAACTCTTTATAACACTAGTTNCTCTTTATAACTCTAGTTTCTCCTAAATCTAACTTCATTTCCTCTAAGACTCTTCATATTCTCTCCATCTTTTAAGATTCTGCTTATGCCTCAAGTCTTTCAGAGATACTTGCCCAGACCTGGCTTTTTTCCCTTCCCCTCACCTATCATTTCCTCATGTTCCACATTCTCTCTAGCTCATCTCTGTTCCTCCCCATTTTATGTAAACTATGTTTCTGCCACAAATGTCCCTTCTCCTTCTTTGTCTCTCTGTTCTTTGTCAGCCTGCTTACATTCTGGGCAGGGACACGCAGCCTGGTTAAGAAGCAACTACTCAGTGCTCCCATGGCACCCACAGGTCACTGTTATTATTAGACACCACTTCGGGCACTGTACCATAACTGCTGTGTCTGTCACTTTTATTGGACTCTGACATCCACTGAAGCTTGTGCTCTATCCCCAGAGAAGATGTCCTCAAACTGGCTGTGCCATCCATTGATCTGAGGACCTTTTCAATATCCTCATGTCCAGGTTGTTCTGCAGAATAATTAAATCAGGAACTATAGGTTGGACCCTAGCTATGAGTATGTTTTAAACCCCTGAGGTGGTCCCAAGTTTGAGAATCACTGCCTTAGAGTGTCCAACAATAAACATACAGTAATTGCTATTGAATGACCCCACTGACTAGATCTATGATCCTGGACAAATTGTATGGTCGCTGTAAACTTCAGTTTCCTTCTCTAAATTGGAGATGTAATTTTAGACAGTATGTCATTATGAAGATTGAGATACTCTCAGTCCATAGTGGGCATTTAGCAGATATCTATTCTCCTCACCTCACTCATCTCCCTAAAGTATCAATACCAGGTTTTCATAAGTCATAGAATAGGCAGCTTGGATGAAAAAGAATGACCTCTATCACAGAGCTATTTTTCCTTGACCTTCTGCTACCCTTCTCCCCCTCCAAAACACTCTTCCCGTGTTCTCTATAAAGCACAGAATTCCCCCAAGCAGACCTGGTCACGATGATTTAAGAAGCAAACTGGCTTACTGTCATGTCAATTCCTTACTGGGAAATAAGTCTCATTATTTTTGCACCCTCCTTCCTATCCCTTCAATCAACCCCCTGACAGGGGTGTCCTCTAGAAGGGACAGGTCTGAGAATAACTTGTCAGCTCTTCTAAGTTGAATGCAAGACATGCAGCGTACACAAATGACAATCTGAGGCAGGTATTGTGGCTTTTAACGCTCTTCAATTATCAAAACAGTGGAGGATATACATGTGGCTTTTAAACGCCTGTGTGAGTGTGTGTACGTATTTAATGTGTGTACACACATGCATATTCATATGAATATGTTGCATAGTCATGATCTTCTTTTTTTAAATCCTCTCTCAGAACAGAAACAGGATGATTTTAAGATAAAACANAGACAGCCAGCGAGAGAGGGAACACAAGCAGGGGGAGTGGGAGAGGAAGAAGCAGGCTCATAGAGGAAGAGCCTGATGTGGGGCTCGATCCCATAACACCGGGATCACGCCCTGAGCCGAAGGCAGACGCTTAACCGCTGTGCCACCCAGGCGCCCCCATGATCTTCTTTTTTTAAATCCTCTCTCAGAACAGAAACAGGATGATTTTAAGATAAAACAGTGGTCTCTCTTTTTAAAGAAGACATAGACCAACGGTTCTCAAACTTGAGCACTCATCAGAATGCTTTGGGGAGCCTAAAGCCCATGTTGCTCAGAATCCCACTCCCAGAGTTTCTGGTTCAGTCACCCTGGGGCAGGGACTCAGAATTTGCATTTAAGGACCACTGCTCTCAGTGATTTAGTCAGATTTGTGCTTGATCGTTTGAATATTCCTTTCCCCCATCCTTCAACCTAACTCCTCACCCCAAACTAGCCTGCATAATTTAGAATTCAATGCATTTTGTTTTAAATTGAGATAATTATCTTGACAAATATTTTTTGAGTATATGCTATAAATGCTATGTACTGTTCTAGGCATCAGGGATACTTATAGTCAAATCTCTGCCTCTGTGGGGTTTATATTCTGGTAAGGGAGGGGAGAAGAGACAAGTTAATTAAATAAAATACATAGTATGCTAAATAGTGATAGAGAAATATCAACTGGGAAAGTGGAATGAGAAGTTTCGAGAAAACGTGAAGCTTAGGTAAAGGGGCCAGAGTTGGCCTCAGATTTCTGTCCGAGGATGACTGAAAATGTTGGTTTGGTTTGCATCCTCTGAAAGCCAAACCAGAAAAGCAAAAGGAAGTAAGGAGAAGGTAAGCTGAAGCAACACTTTGAGAATTATGTTGATACTGTTAGTCTGTAGCACTCNCACTTTTTGGGGAAACAGGTAGGGGAGAAAGTAATTCAAGAAATCCCTTAGAGTTTTAAGGGCAATAAAATGGAAACACCGGCAAAACATGCCAAAGCCTTGTGCTTAAAATCATAACCATGTTTCATTTTCTTAAAAGTCCTGGCCTATTGCCCTTGCTCAAGGATAAGGCTGGGCAGTAATCATGATCCTGAAATTGTACATAAAGTACTACATTGTTCTTAATACTTTTAATTTTATTATTATGGGTTTTTTTTTTAATTTTAGATTTTCTCTTAATGCAAATGAAAATTAAATATCTTTTTGGAAAAGGGGGAAAAAAAAAAAAGTCCTGGCCTGCCTTCTTTCACCTGAGATTCTAGTTCAGTTGCAGTAAACTGTATTGGATTTAGAACCAAGTTTGCTGGGGAAATATATGCAACCCTGAAATACATAACCAAGTAGGATGATGTAGGAAGAAGGTCACAGGGGACATTGATCCTGAAGAATAGCCCTTCTTTAAGGTAGTGCTAACAGAAACTCAGATACTTGAAATTATTAATAGACAAATTCAAAATTCATAATAGAAACAGCCCAAATGCCCAGGAGTTCTGGGCTACACATTTAAAATCATGTAAGAAAGGAAGAGTTCATCTTCTAAGAGGAGCACAGCCACCTTGAGAGAACTCCAGGTATCTGTGGTGCTCCGTGCACAGCCAGGAAGCCCATGTTGAGCCACCAAATGGAGAGCAACAGCAAAGCTCACCTCAGGAGACCAAGTACACGGGTATAATTAAGAAAACTGAGGATGCCCAGCTAGCTACTAGCACAGCTCTTGTCACCCCTTCCCTTCTCTCAGATTCCTTTGTGTCAATAACCGGGCAGAAGAGAAGTTACCCCCTGTCCTCCTGCAACCCTGAGGAAAGTAACAGGTCATGTGCTCCTGCTGTGGGGGCTGAGGTGGGAAGACTCACACCCTCGCAGGCAGTGCCCCCGTCCATCATTTTCTAGTTTGAACACCTGTTGCCCACTTTATCCTTGTTATAAAAGCAGAAAGGGGGACCCACAATCTGAGATCCAGTCTGGTCTGAGCCTTCCTTTGGAAGGAACTCCTCTCACATTCTCCTTCCTGTCAGTTCTTTGTTTATACCTAAAGAAACCAGCCCTTTGAATAAGTCAATGTTTGTCTTCATTGTTATGGATTTGTGTTAACTGAGAGCAGATGCAGAAATATGTTAAAAACTGAATTAGCAACATCTAAAAAGGATATATAGAAATCTTGATTTTTATATGTCATGACATGATAACACCATAATAATCAGATACTATTATCATAATATCATAACATTCCATTTTATATAAATGTACATTTATATATAAATATTTCTCATGAGCAGTTTGGGTGTATTTTAGAATGCAAGGTTGGTTTAACATTTGAAAATTAATCAGTGGAATTAATTATATTAACAAAATGAAAATATCATCTTAGATGCAGAAAAAGCACTAGACAATTACTAATATAGAGATAGAACATAGCATATATGAAGGGAAATTCTTCATCTGATAAAAGGAATCTATAAACAAATGTAAACAGACATATTTACTGATGAAACTCTGAAAGCTATTATTCTGAGATGAGGAATTAACAGATTGTCCATTGTTCACTTCTACTTAACATTGTACTAAAGGACCTATCCAGTGCAGTACAGCAAAAGAATGAATTAAACATTAAGATCAGAAAGGAAAATATATAACTAGCATTAATCATGTATGCTATAATTATATACATAGAAAATATGTAACCATAGATGAATGATTAGGATTGATGAAGTCAGCAAGGCTGATGGATTCAAGGTCACCTTACTAACATACATTTACTACTCTGTGCTGGCAACAAATAATTAGCAGATTATATTTGAAAATGAGATACAACTTAGNATTAGATACAACTTATAACAGCCTCAAAAATATAAAATACCTAAGAATAAATCGAACAAAAGTACAGTCTTCTATGTAGAAAACTCTATTATTGAGAGAAATATAAAATAAGACTTGAATAAATGAAAAGAGAGAGATAGACAAACCAAATTCATTGGCTCACGACTTAATGTTGTAAAGATGTCAGTTATTCCCAAACTGGTCTATTGTTGCAGTGTAATCCTAACCAATATTGCAACTCATTTTGTTTTGGAACTCGACAAGTGGATTTTAAAATTTGTATGGAAATTTAAAACAAAAGACATGAAGAGCTAATGGTGCTCTTGAATAGGTGGGAGGGCTTGTTCTCTCATCTATCACGAATTATTATAACTATAGTAATTATGACCATGTGATATTGGCTCAAGGTTAGACAAATAGACCAGTGGAACAAAATCAGAAACCTAGAAATAGACCCATACATGTAGACAATTGATTTATAGCAAAAGTGACACAGTAAGCTCTGGAAACATGATGGTCTTTTCAATGATTCTGGGACAACTGGAAAAAAATAAAAGAAAATGTGACCTCAGTCCACATCACCCACAAAAATACAGTCCAGAAAAATGATAGATACAAATGTGAAAGGTAAACATAAAGCTTGTAGATGATAGAATATCTTATGATTTCTTAAATAAGATACAAGATGCTATAAAGAGAAACATTTCTGAACTAAATCATTAAAATTAAGGACTTCTGTTTGAACTTAATTAAAAGGGTGAAGAAACAATAGAATGGGAGATGCTTATGACACATGATAGACCAAGGGTTTCTATCTATAATATATATAGAATTCCCATAAATAATGTGTATATATATATAATCCAATAGAAAAATGGGCAGAAGGCCTGAACAGACCCAGTAGTTCATTTACTCAGCATGGGGGTGTAGAGTTCTACTTCTATTCAAATTTGTTAAATGAAGGTTTTTTTTTTTTTAGCCTTTTTGTATATGTGAAAAATATAACACCTATACAGAAAAGTACACAAAAAATCTTAAAGGTATTGATTGATTGATGACTGATTTGAGAGAGAGAGAGCGCCAGCATGAATGTGGGGGAGGGGTGAAGGAGAGGGAGAGAGAAAAGTAGACTCCGGGCTGAGCAGGGAACCCAGCACCAGCCTTGATCCCAGGACCCTGATATCATGACCTGAACTGAAGGCAGATGCTTAACCGAGCCACCCAGATGCTCTATACACACAAAAAAATTTAAAACTCAAAGATTTCTCACACACCATAATTCATTGTATGAATGTAATAATTTATCTCTTACTCTTGATTTGTTTAGAGTATTTCCAGTTTTTGATACTGTGAATAATGCTATGGTCATTCCTGTGTATGTTTCCAGGATTGCTAAATTACAGGCCTTGGGTATGCACATCACAAGTTTCAGTATCTAATAGCAAACTGGTTTCCAAAGTGTCTGTGTATATTTACATTTCCACCGGCAGTATAACACCTGATATTATTGGTCTTTATATTGTCAGGATTTTAAAAAATTTTAGACTTTCTGTCAATTGTGTATGCAGTCTTCTTTAGTGAATTTTTCCCTAATTACTATTGGAAATTCATGAACTATAGTTATAGATAACAAACTTGAAAGGATCTCAAAAGAAAATAATATGGAATAAAAGAAGCCAAATACAAAATGATTCTATTTATAGAGTTAAAAATGTATGGCGCTTAGGGATGCTTTATGCAGAGATAAAACTACGAAAACAAACAAACAAACAAACAAACATTTAAATGGTTACTACAACACGAGGGGAGGTGGCTGTCTATCATGAAGAGGGAGGAGGTGGTATGGGGGCTCAGTCAGGGGCTTTTTCCTTGATATGAATGGTACCTGCACAGGTAATCACTTTGTAATACATCATTAAGCTAAGTACTTTTATTTTGTAAAGAAGGATGATAACTAATTTAATTGTCCTNACAAAAAATCTTAAAGGTATTGATTGATTGATGACTGATTTGAGAGAGAGAGAGCGCCAGCATGAATGTGGGGGAGGGGTGAAGGAGAGGGAGAGAGAAAAGTAGACTCCGGGCTGAGCAGGGAACCCAGCACCAGCCTTGATCCCAGGACCCTGATATCATGACCTGAACTGAAGGCAGATGCTTAACCGAGCCACCCAGATGCTCTATACACACAAAAAAATTTAAAACTCAAAGATTTCTCACACACCATAATTCATTGTATGAATGTAATAATTTATCTCTTACTCTTGATTTGTTTAGAGTATTTCCAGTTTTTGATACTGTGAATAATGCTATGGTCATTCCTGTGTATGTTTCCAGGATTGCTAAATTACAGGCCTTGGGTATGCACATCACAAGTTTCAGTATCTAATAGCAAACTGGTTTCCAAAGTGTCTGTGTATATTTACATTTCCACCGGCAGTATAACACCTGATATTATTGGTCTTTATATTGTCAGGATTTTAAAAAATTTTAGACTTTCTGTCAATTGTGTATGCAGTCTTCTTTAGTGAATTTTTCCCTAATTACTATTGGAAATTCATGAACTATAGTTATAGATAACAAACTTGAAAGGATCTCAAAAGAAAATAATATGGAATAAAAGAAGCCAAATACAAAATGATTCTATTTATAGAGTTAAAAATGTATGGCGCTTAGGGATGCTTTATGCAGAGATAAAACTACGAAAACAAACAAACAAACAAACAAACATTTAAATGGTTACTACAACACGAGGGGAGGTGGCTGTCTATCATGAAGAGGGAGGAGGTGGTATGGGGGCTCAGTCAGGGGCTTTTTCCTTGATATGAATGGTACCTGCACAGGTAATCACTTTGTAATACATCATTAAGCTAAGTACTTTTATTTTGTAAAGAAGGATGATAACTAATTTAATTGTCCTCTTTAAGAGGAGTGTGACAAGCTGGCACAGCTGACATGGGTCCCTTGAGCAAGACAGGTGGTCAGAACATCGCATAGATGGAATTTTGAGGCTTCTAATCGGAGGGGGAACAATGTTTTGTGTCTGAGACAGAGCCCTGGATCTGATCTGAACATCAGGTCAAGGTACGCAGTCAACTCAAGGAAAACCTAAGGCGGCACTAGGAGCTAGAATGGGAAATCAATGTCTTTGAGAACTAGGGAAAATGATATCAAGGAATGAAAAACCAAAGTGAGTGAACTGGAAGGTAATCATTGTGAATATTAAAGAAGCCAGCCAGTGACAGGCATTTGTTCGTTCTTTTAGCTTGACAACTGGGCAAGCCAGGTTTACATACAAATACCTGAATGGAAAAGACATGTGTTCTGTTAGCCCTCAAGACGTTTAAATTTCCTTGGGAAGACTTATCAGACACCGCTATTACATTATAGCAGCACAAGAGCCCAGCAAACTCCAGCAGGTGGGACTCTGATGTTCACTGAGGGATAAATCACCGCAGATGTTGTCACCCATCAGGGATGTCTCTCGGGATGGGACAGAGGTGGGAAGGGCCTGAGCAGCAGCATAGCAGTGGGTGTGCTGAACTAGACGGCGATGAAAAATCTCTGGACAGACACAGGCTGGTGACTCAGAGCTCTGGGTTTGGAGAAATTGTGAAGTCAGATATGAAAGCTGTTACTTGGAAGGGAGACTGACTCT
>NC_048219.1:95945104-95974577 GCF_002007445.2 Ailuropoda melanoleuca
TGCAATTCTGGAACTGTTGGGAAGGCCTGCTCTCTCCCTGTCTTCCCCTTTCCTTTCTCATCTTGTAGATATCTTACCATTATCTCCAGTCAATCTTCTTAAGCACAAAGTAGGTATCATCACCCCATTCCACAGAAGGGGGCGAGGACTCCTGGAATTGAGGAGTAGAATATTAGTGGTCACACCACCCTCTTGTCTGACCTGCCAGTGGGACAAAAGATCTGCTTGACCCTAAAGCCCACCAACGGCTGCTCTTCACTCCTCCCTGGCTTTAGAGATTTACCCCTTAAAAGGATTTAACTCACGAATGCGATCACTTCTGAAGAAAATTATACCCTCACCTACACTTCCATGTGAGATAATTTTTTCTTAGCCTTTCTTATCACCAAATTTAAGGGTTTTACCAGATATAAAGGTAGCAAGCATGGAAGGAAGATCCCTCAGAGGAAGTGGAATTCAACTAGCAGAAGGAGCTCTGGCATTGGCTTTAGAGGGCCCTCAGTCAAAGCACGATCTGCCCCTTGTTAGTTGCACCATATGGGGTAAATGATCTTTGTTCACTTTTTCTTTCTTTTCCCATCTCTGTGTTTGGGTTTTCTCATCTGTGAAATGGGACTAGTAAGGTTAGTAATCTGTGGATGAGCCTGACACAAAATAGGCATTCAGTAAATTGTAGCTTGGTTACTTCTATGTTTCCTTTTTGTCTTACCTCACCCACACACTTTGATTCTAGAAGTTGTAAAGTTTTCGATTTTCTAATTCCAAAATTGAGTGAGGCTCAGATTCGTAGAACCTGACCAATTCTCTGAATTGCTCTCTTGGACCCAGATTTCTCTTAGATTGCCTGTTATGCTTGCAAATACCATGGAAATAAGCACTTTATACTTGGTCTGATAAATAGAAACAATTTTTACGAGAACAATTCAATATGCAAACACTTTAAAAATAAGCAAGAGCTGTTACGACTTTAAATATATCTGTGCTTGACAGGCTGCCTAATGTTTCACGATTTAATTAGTAATATCATTTTCCTGGACTTAAGGTTATCAATCATGTTACAGTTATTTCATTTCTGGCTGTCTAAATATAGCTGGCTAGAGTTCTGGCATTGTTCCCTTTTCAGGGATGAGCAAGAATTTTCAAGGAGAAAATGGCGGCAGGAGGAAATGAGACTACCTTCTATGGATCAGACCCTCCAAGAAATTCCATCTTTCATTAATCCACAACTATTTAGCATCTTATCTCTTTCTCTCATGAATTAGCTGATATAAACCTCCAGTAGAGAGCTTACAAAAGAGTCGAGGAGAAAGAATGAACATACAAAAGGCAATTAATCTAATTAATGGTGGTAATAGTCCCATGCATCTGTCTACTACAGTTCACAGCAGGCACTTCTACAGAAGTGATTTTATTTAACCTCATTTAATTAGCGCTAAGTGCTAAATTGTTTGGTACACACTATAAAACTCAGCTGATGTTCATATAAGGGAAAGATCAACACGTGGGTTGCAGTGGTAGGGAAAGCTTCAGGTCCTGATGGGGGTTGCAAAAATTGGGTGCATTGGGTAATTCAGGTTGGGTTGGGGCATGGGGACAATAAGTTCCTTATCTCATTTCCTCTGATAACATCTCATGACTCAAAATATGCCAGAATTTTCCCAAATGTAGACTCTTTTAAAGCCCAATTCAGCATTTGACCACAAAGGCAGGTGCTTTTGGTTTTGCATTTCTCCTCAATAATGATAAAAGCCCTGGAAGCCAGACATAAGCAGTAATTGTGTTGACTGTGCAGACTTCTATGAAACCAAAATACAGAGAAAGGAGAAAGCCTCTGAAATATTTTGGGGATGAAAATAAGTATGGGAAGCAGGGAAGGAAAATGTAAAAATGTGCTAGAAAACCAGCTGGGGAGGAAGTGTTGCATTTTTTTCATCAATGGTTTGCATTGATGAAATGTGCTTTAAATGGTCAGTCTGTACCTAATGCAGACTGAGTTAAGATACTCACGGGACACTTATGAAAACTCTTTTAATTCAAGGCAAAGGCCATGGATGTATGTGCACACCTCTGTGTGTGTGTGTATGGAGTGGGTAGAGCAGTAATACCAAAAGCTCCTATCCTTTTAAGGTGAAGAAACACTGCCAGTAAGATGGAGGTAGCCAAAACTAGGGACACATTGGACAGTCTGAATATCCCAAATCCACCATGGTGTTCCCAAAATCTATTCACTTATACCACACTGAAGACACAAAGAATAGATTGAACACATAGTCCTCCCATGTACAACTGTGCTTAAAAAAAAAAAAAAGAGCATCTTTAGATATAAGACCAGAGTATGGGTAAATGCATGCCTG
The DNA here is from genome assembly GCF_002007445.2 of Ailuropoda melanoleuca. NCBI lineage: Eukaryota > Metazoa > Chordata > Mammalia > Carnivora > Ursidae > Ailuropoda > Ailuropoda melanoleuca. The sequence continues at coordinate 95,947,459 of NC_048219.1, forward strand.
GGGACTTTTCTGAGGTCACAACTAGATAAAAGCAGTATTTGTCTCCATTTTCTCTGTAAAACCAGTATTCTCACTCAGACACACAAAGATCATAGTGCTTTCATTAATGTAACTTCTCCTGATGGCACTTCAGTGGTGGAAACTTGCCTGGAAGTTTCCAAGCCTATTATATGGGGGCTCTGCCCCTGACATGATTTGGTTGTTGGCTTGGGACAGGTTGACTAACCCTTCCCCTTCTCAGTTTCCTCATGTGTAAAATGAGCTGATCAGATCAGATCATTTCTAAACTCTTTATAACTCTAGTTTCTCCTAAATCTAACTTCATTTCCTCTAAGACTCTTCATATTCTCTCCATCTTTTAAGATTCTGCTTATGCCTCAAGTCTTTCAGAGATACTTGCCCAGACCAGGCTTTTTTCCCTTCCCCTCACCTATCATTTCCTCATGTTCCACATTCTCTCTAGCTCATCTCTGTTCCTCCCCATTTTATGTAAACTATGTTTCTGCCACAAATGTCCCTTCTCCTTCTTTGTCTCTCTGTTCTTTGTCAGCCTGCTTACATTCTGGGCAGGGACACGCAGCCTGGTTAAGAAGCAACTACTCAGTGCTCCCATGGCACCCACAGGTCACTGTTATTATTAGACACCACTTCGGGCACTGTACCATAACTGCTGTGTCTGTCACTTTTATTGGACTCTGACATCCACTGAAGCTTGTGCTCTATCCCCAGAGAAGATGTCCTCAAACTGGCTGTGCCATCCATTGATCTGAGGACCTTTTCAATATCCTCATGTCCAGGTTGTTCTGCAGAATAATTAAATCAGGAACTATAGGTTGGACCCTAGCTATGAGTATGTTTTAAACCCCTGAGGTGGTCCCAAGTTTGAGAATCACTGCCTTAGAGTGTCCAACAATAAACATACAGTAATTGCTATTGAATGACCCCACTGACTAGATCTATGATCCTGGACAAATTGTATGGTCGCTGTAAACTTCAGTTTCCTTCTCTAAATTGGAGATGTAATTTTAGACAGTATGTCATTATGAAGATTGAGATACTCTCAGTCCATAGTGGGCATTTAGCAGATATCTATTCTCCTCACCTCACTCATCTCCCTAAAGTATCAATACCAGGTTTTCATAAGTCATAGAATAGGCAGCTTGGATGAAAAAGAATGACCTCTATCACAGAGCTATTTTTCCTTGACCTTCTGCTACCCTTCTCCCCCTCCAAAACACTCTTCCCGTGTTCTCTATAAAGCACAGAATTCCCCCAAGCAGACCTGGTCACGATGATTTAAGAAGCAAACTGGCTTACTGTCATGTCAATTCCTTACTGGGAAATAAGCCTCATTATTTTTGCACCCTCCTTCCTATCCCTTCAATCAACCCCCTGACAGGGGTGTCCTCTAGAAGGGACAGGTCTGAGAATAACTTGTCAGCTCTTCTAAGTTGAATGCAAGACATGCAGCGTACACAAATGACAATCTGAGGCAGGTATTGTGGCTTTTAACGCTCTTCAATTATCAAAACAGTGGAGGATATACATGTGGCTTTTAAACGCCTGTGTGAGTGTGTGTACGTATTTAATGTGTGTACACACATGCATATTCATATGAATATGTTGCATAGTCATGATCTTCTTTTTTTAAATCCTCTCTCAGAACAGAAACAGGATGATTTTAAGATAAAACAGTGGTCTCTCTTTTTAAAGAAGACATAGACCAACGGTTCTCAAACTTGAGCACTCATCAGAATGCTTTGGGGAGCCTAAAGCCCATGTTGCTCAGAATCCCACTCCCAGAGTTTCTGGTTCAGTCACCCTGGGGCAGGGACTCAGAATTTGCATTTAAGGACCACTGCTCTCAGTGATTTAGTCAGATTTGTGCTTGATCGTTTGAATATTCCTTTCCCCCATCCTTCAACCTAACTCCTCACCCCAAACTAGCCTGCATAATTTAGAATTCAATGCATTTTGTTTTAAATTGAGATAATTATCTTGACAAATATTTTTTGAGTATATGCTATAAATGCTATGTACTGTTCTAGGCATCAGGGATACTTATAGTCAAATCTCTGCCTCTGTGGGGTTTATATTCTGGTAAGGGAGGGGAGAAGAGACAAGTTAATTAAATAAAATACATAGTATGCTAAATAGTGATAGAGAAATATCAACTGGGAAAGTGGAATGAGAAGTTTCGAGAAAACGTGAAGCTTAGGTAAAGGGGCCAGAGTTGGCCTCAGATTTCTGTCCGAGGATGACTGAAAATGTTGGTTTGGTTTGCATCCTCTGAAAGCCAAACCAGAAAAGCAAAAGGAAGTAAGGAGAAGGTAAGCTGAAGCAACACTTTGAGAATTATGTTGATACTGTTAGTCTGTAGCACTCTTTGGGGAAACAGGTAGGGGAGAAAGTAATTCAAGAAATCCCTTAGAGTTTTAAGGGCAATAAAATGGAAACACCGGCAAAACATGCCAAAGCCTTGTGCTTAAAATCGTAACCATGTTTCATTTTCTTAAAAGTCCTGGCCTATTGCCCTTGCTCAAGGATAAGGCTGGGCAGTAATCATGATCCTGAAATTGTACATAAAGTACTACATTGTTCTTAATACTTTTAATTTTATTATTATGGGTTTTTTTTTTAATTTTAGATTTTCTCTTAATCCAAATGAAAATTAAATATCTTTTTGGAAAAGGGGGAAAAAAAAAAAAGTCCTGGCCTGCCTTCTTTCACCTGAGATTCTAGTTCAGTTGCAGTAAACTGTATTGGATTTAGAACCAAGTTTGCTGGGGAAATATATGCAACCCTGAAATACATAACCAAGTAGGATGATGTAGGAAGAAGGTCACAGGGGACATTGATCCTGAAGAATAGCCCTTCTTTAAGGTAGTGCTAACAGAAACTCAGATACTTGAAATTATTAATAGACAAATTCAAAATTCATAATAGAAACAGCCCAAAATGCCCAGGAGTTCTGGGCTACACATTTAAAATCATGTAAGAAAGGAAGAGTTCATCTTCTAAGAGAAGCACAGCCACCTTGAGAGAACTCCAGGTATCTGTGGTGCTCCATGCACAGCCAGGAAGCCCATGTTGAGCCACCAAAATGGAGAGCAACAGCAAAGCTCACCTCAGGAGACCAAGTACACAGGTATAATTAAGAAAACTGAGGATGCCCAGCTAGCTACTAGCACAGCTCTTGTCACCCCTTCCCTTCTCTCAGATTCCTTTGTGTCAATAACCGGGCAGAAGAGAAGTTACCCCCTGTCCTCCTGCAACCCTGAGGAAAGTAACAGGTCATGTGCTCCTGCTGTGGGGGCTGAGGTGGGAGGATTCACACCCTCGCAGGCAGTGCCCCCGTCCATCATTTTCTAGTTTGAACACCTGTTGCCCACTTTATCCTTGTTATAAAAGCAGAAAGGGGGACCCACAATCTGAGATCCAGTCTGGTCTGAGCCTTCCTTTGGAAGGAACTCCTCTCACATTCTCCTTCCTGTCAGTTCTTTGTTTATACCTAAAGAAACCAGCCCTTTGAATAAGTCAATGTTTGTCTTCATTGTTATGGATTTGTGTTAACTGAGAGCAGATGCAGAAATATGTTAAAAACTGAATTAGCAACATCTAAAAAGGATATATAGAAATCTTGATTTTTATATGTCATGACATGATAACACCATAATAATCAGATACTATTATCATAATATCATAACATTCCATTTTATATAAATGTACATTTATATATAAATATTTCTCATGAGCAGTTTGGGTGTATTTTAGAATGCAAGGTTGGTTTAACATTTGAAAATTAATCAGTGGAATTAATTATATTAACAAAATGAAAATATCATCTTAGATGCAGAAAAAGCACTTGACAATTACTAATATAGAGATAGAACATAGCATATATGAAGGGAAATTCTTCATCTGATAAAAGGAATCTATAAACAAATGTAAACAGACATATTTACTGATGAAACTCTGAAAGCTATTATTCTGAGATGAGGAATTAACAGATTGTCCATTGTTCACTTCTACTTAACATTGTACTAAAGGACCTATCCAGTGCAGTACAGCAAAAGAATGAATTAAACATTAAGATCAGAAAGGAAAATATATAACTAGCATTAATCATGTATGCTATAATTATATACATAGAAAATATGTAACCATAGATGAATGATTAGGATTGATGAAGTCAGCAAGGCTGATGGATTCAAGGTCACCTTACTAACATACATTTACTACTCTGTGCTGGCAACAAATAATTAGCAGATTATATTTGAAAATGAGATACAACTTAGAACAGCCTCAAAAATATAAAATACCTAAGAATAAATCGAACAAAAGTACAGTCTTCTATGTAGAAAACTCTATTATTGAGAGAAATATAAAATAAGACTTGAATAAATGAAAAGAGAGAGATAGACAAACCAAATTCATTGGCTCACGACTTAATGTTGTAAAGATGTCAGTTATTCCCAAACTGGTCTATTGTTGCAGTGTAATCCTAACCAATATTGCAACTCATTTTGTTTTGGAACTCGACAAGTGGATTTTAAAATTTGTATGGAAATTTAAAACAAAAGACATGAAGAGCTAATGGTGCTCTTGAATAGGTGGGAGGGCTTGTTCTCTCATCTATCACGAATTATTATAACTATAGTAATTATGACCATGTGATATTGGCTCAAGGTTAGACAAATAGACCAGTGGAACAAAATCAGAAACCTAGAAATAGACCCATACATGTAGACAATTGATTTATAGCAAAAGTGACACAGTAAGCTCTGGAAACATGATGGTCTTTTCAATGATTCTGGGACAACTGGAAAAAAATAAAAGAAAATGTGACCTCAGTCCACATCACCCACAAAAATACAGTCCAGAAAAATGATAGATACAAATGTGAAAGGTAAACATAAAGCTTGTAGATGATAGAATATCTTATGATTTCTTAAATAAGATACAAGATGCTATAAAGAGAAACATTTCTGAACTAAATCATTAAAATTAAGGACTTCTGTTTGAACTTAATTAAAAGGGTGAAGAAACAATAGAATGGGAGATGCTTATGACACATGATAGACCAAGGGTTTCTATCTATAATATATATAGAATTCCCATAAATAATGTGTATATATATATAATCCAATAGAAAAATGGGCAGAAGGCCTGAACAGACCCAGTAGTTCATTTACTCAGCATGGGGGTGTAGAGTTCTACTTCTATTCAAATTTGTTAAATGAAGGTTTTTTTTTTTTTAGCCTTTTTGTATATGTGAAAAATATAACACCTATACAGAAAAGTACACAAAAAATCTTAAAGGTATTGATTGATTGATGACTGATTTGAGAGAGAGAGAGCGCCAGCATGAATGTGGGGGAGGGGTGAAGGAGAGGGAGAGAGAAAAGTAGACTCCGGGCTGAGCAGGGAACCCAGCACCAGCCTTGATCCCAGGACCCTGATATCATGACCTGAACTGAAGGCAGATGCTTAACCGAGCCACCCAGATGCTCTATACACACAAAAAAATTTAAAACTCAAAGATTTCTCACACACCATAATTCATTGTATGAATGTAATAATTTATCTCTTACTCTTGATTTGTTTAGAGTATTTCCAGTTTTTGATACTGTGAATAATGCTATGGTCATTCCTGTGTATGTTTCCAGGATTGCTAAATTACAGGCCTTGGGTATGCACATCACAAGTTTCAGTATCTAATAGCAAACTGGTTTCCAAAGTGTCTGTGTATATTTACATTTCCACCGGCAGTATAACACCTGATATTATTGGTCTTTATATTGTCAGGATTTTAAAAAATTTTAGACTTTCTGTCAATTGTGTATGCAGTCTTCTTTAGTGAATTTTTCCCTAATTACTATTGGAAATTCATGAACTATAGTTATAGATAACAAACTTGAAAGGATCTCAAAAGAAAATAATATGGAATAAAAGAAGCCAAATACAAAATGATTCTATTTATAGAGTTAAAAATGTATGGCGCTTAGGGATGCTTTATGCAGAGATAAAACTACAAAAACAAACAAACAAACAAACAAACATGAAAATGGTTACTACAACACGAGGGGAGGTGGCTGTCTATCATGAAGAGGGAGGAGGTGGTATGGGGGCTCAGTCAGGGGCTTTTTCCTTGATATGAATGGTACCTGCACAGGTAATCACTTTGTAATACATCATTAAGCTAAGTACTTTTATTTTGTAAAGAAGGATGATAACTAATTTAATTGTCCTCTTTAAGAGGAGTGTGACAAGCTGGCACAGCTGACATGGGTCCCTTGAGCAAGACAGGTGGTCAGAACATCTCATAGATGGAATTTTGAGGCTTCTAATCGGAGGGGGAACAATGTTTTGTGTCTGAGACAGAGCCCTGGATCTGATCTGAACATCAGGTCAAGGTACGCAGTCAACTCACGGAAAACCTAAGGCGGCACTAGGAGCTAGAATGGGAAATCAATGTCTTTGAGAACTAGGGAAAATGATATCAAGGAATGAAAAACCAAAGTGAGTGAACTGGAAGGTAATCATTGTGAATATTAAAGAAGCCAGCCAGTGACAGGCATTTGTTCGTTCTTTTAGCTTGACAACTGGGCAAGCCAGGTTTACATACAAATACCTGAATGGAAAAGACATGTGTTCTGTTAGCCCTCAAGACGTTTAAATTTCCTTGGGAAGACTTATCAGACACCGCTATTACATTATAGCAGCACAAGAGCCCAGCAAACTCCAGCAGGTGGGACTCTGATGTTCACTGAGGGATAAATCACCGCAGATGTTGTCACCCATCAGGGATGTCTCTCGGGATGGGACAGAGGTGGGAAGGGCCTGAGCAGCAGCATAGCAGTGGGTGTGCTGAACTAGACGGCGATGAAAAATCTCTGGACAGACACAGGCTGGTGACTCAGAGCTCTGGGTTTGGAGAAATTGTGAAGTCAGATATGAAAGCTGTTACTTGGAAGGGAGACTGACTATGATTAATGTGGACAAAGGCCAGAAAGAAGACAATGTGGTGTTAACAGAAATTTTTATGACACCCCCAATGTATCAATGGCCCAGGGCCTCAGAGTTTTGAACATTCAGTATTTCTTATCATGGCTGCCCTTCTGGTTTTGTTCCAGGCATCTTGTAATTTCTTCATGAGGGCTGTTTCCAGGTATCCACATCACTCATGGAGCATGAGGTGAGGGTACAATGATTTGAGGGTCTTGGAGAGATCACTAATTTTATGTTCCATGAATTGTCAAATAGACACTGTAACAGACTCCTGTTTATCAGCGTACAGGTGATATGGAGCCCGGGAACAATGTCAGAATCAATCGCTACAGGCAGAAATGTAGGAGACACCCAACCCCCATCCCATAGCCAGAAAGGAAGCTCTGGTTTATCTGCAATCACAGTCACTACACATAATTTCACTCTAAGATATGCTACGATGCTTTAGCCTGTTTTCATAATGGGCTTCCAGCAGTCCCAGAAATCTACATTCACTTTAAACTCTCAATACTTCCCCCTCTTTTTTTCTGTTCTTCCTTTGCTCTCTGTGGCCTTTCCCAAGTGTGTATGGAATTTGCCCAAATTTCATTTCATTTTTTGATTGTCTGCCAGCCAGATAATAACAGGCATCTGATCAAGGGTTTAGTTAAGTGCTCCATCCAGCAGTATTTATGCTACATAAATTATTCATACAGTACCACCCTGGACAAATTGCACTTTGATTATACAGTCATTTTTCAGTCCATTCATTTACCAGACAAGTAGAGATCATGGGAGATCAGAGCAAACACACGTGTGAATGGATAATGAACTTGGGTCCTTCACCCCCTCTGTGTCCCCGGCTCCCCTTTCTGGTGGTGAGCTCTCTATCAAGGGCCTTTGTGAAGATCAAATGAGGTAATAGATGAAGAGTTCTTTGAATGGTAAATGTACTGAATAAGTAGAGACAGTTGTCCTTGGGAGGTACGCTCTTAAAGTGGAATGCTCTGAGGTCACACAGATCTGCCTTTGAATGCCAACCACTTGTGTGACCCTGGGGAGCAACCTAAGCTCTATGCCACTCAGTTGCATTGTCTGTAATTACAATGAGAATACCAATAGCCATCTCTCAGGATGGGTGGAAGGAAAAAATGAAGTCACGTATGGGAAATGCTAGCACGGTGCCATGTCTATGGCAAGTATTCAAAAAGCAGAGTTCTCTCTTCCTTATAGCTCTTTGATGGTATGGATCATTTGGCAGCATCATGAATGTATTATGCTTTTTGTTTGTTTTTCTTTAATGCGCATATGTGCTTAGCTGCCAGTTTGATTCCAAGCTCCCAAAGACAACAAAGTTCTTTATCGTCTTAACCTCCCCCCTCCTAGAGCCAAACAGAGTGCCAACTCCATGCGTGTGGATTCACTGACGGTAGGAGCCCACAGAGAGCTTGACAAGTGGAATCCCTATTCAGCATGTCACCTACCCTTGCATATCCCACCCACTCCTAAATAGGAAGCCCTGGGCTTATTTCCAAGGAGGAAGTCCGTGCATATGTACAGATGATTTAATGGGAAGGTGACGCAAATTGGAATCCAGATGCTTCCACTGAGCTGACAGCAAGACAATCAAAACCTGGAGAGATGTTCTGCACATGACTGGACCTACTGAAGCAAGCAAACAACAAAACCCTGATTCCTACCTCTCCATGTGCATGGCGTCCAGAGTGTAACCTGTAATAGTGTTTTTGAGCACTTATTATAATTTCATGGAATTATGCAATAAAAGTTAGAAACATTAGTAAAGCAGTTTGTCTTGTACCTAAATTACTTACAGATCTGAGTACATGCTTTGAGAAGCCCACTGCAAAATAAAAACCTGGGTCCTTTCTTAAAAAATAAACAGAAAAAGGGGCCATTAAAAGTATTAAAATATGTATACATATATTTTCCTTTCTTCCTAGTATCTCTGACCTGTTACAAAGTGTTTTGTTTTTTGCTTTTTGTTTTTTAATTTAACGTCACACTCAGCCAGGCAAAGGGATACTCGCTGGGTGAGGGCAGACTCTCACAGGTGCTCATGGGCTCACCAATGGTCAGTTTATCCCTCCTGCCAGCTGCCCAACAGATGTACCATGGCCAGGGCTTAGTGAGAAAGTTGGTGTCCCCTTCCCGAGGGCCTGCATGCCAATTTATGGCAGTTAGGCAGCCCCTAAGGGATTGGGAAATCTGTTCCAGGACATACTTGGCATCTGCATTAGGAGTAAGAGGCTTGCCTCCACTGAGTCACCTGCCTAATGTACCTTAGTGTCACCCACTTGGCACAGGGATAGCTGTCATGCTCCACCTTGAGATGCCGTGAAATGTGTGTTTATTCCTGACTCTCTCCATGTGTGCGACCAGGTCCTGCCATGAGTGGAGGGTGGCAGCTGTCCCTATGTGGGTGCCAGGAGTGGGAGCCTGGAGCATCAGTGGGTGGGGAAGTTGGCAGCTCAAAATCCATCTGTGAGCTGAGGTTCTAAGCCCCCTGCACATGCTTCTTTGTCCCACTGGACATCACTTACAAAGTACAAATTCAAAGGTAAAATTATTAATAATTTCGAGGGTGCACAAGTAGAAACTTCTGGGCACGGGGCTCTGTGAACACACTGACGCATACTAATGAAGCTGGTCCTGATGACCTTGTACTGCTACATTTCCTGGGATCTCCTCGCTTTTTGCCAGGATGTAAACTTTACTCAATACAGTTCTTGAAAATTCTGATTTTAATGTGTTGGGAACTTGGTCATAATCTGGTTTGTTAGACTTGTGGGTGCATAAAGAGGACACCAGCTGAAGCGAGACACTAAGGAAATCTCCTGCAAGGCACACGTATGAGCTTTATGACCTCAACTTGGAAAACACATTTTCTGATTACTTTTGGTTTCTGAAATGTATTAAGGAAATTGCTATTATAACTGTACTGAAAAGGTGGTTCACCACTACGGGGCTTCCACAAACTTGTGTGTGCCTAAAAGCAGCATGCTCTGTGGAAGATAAACTGGTTTTAATATCATCTAAAGGATCGAATTTGGGAGTCACTTATTTTGCACCGTTAAAAATTACCCACGTTCTTCTAATGTGCATCTGACAGAATGAAGTAGGCATTTCCTCTTCTCTTCTGAGAAATGACATGAAAGCATTAAGAAGCAACAGTACAAGAAACAAATTATGGAGACACCTGAGTGGCTCTGTTAGTTGGGCTAACTTGACTCTTGATTTCAGCTCGGGTCATGATCTTTGGGGTTGTGAGATGGAACCCCACATTGGGTTCTGGGCTCCATGCGGAGTCTGCTTGGGATTATCTCTCCCTCTCCCTCTGTCCCTCCCTGCACCCGCACACTCTCTCTCTAAATAAATAAATGAAATCTCAAAAAAAAAGAAATGCAAACCATGTTACAAACACAGTACAGAGAGAGATGTAAAAGAGAAAGTTTAGAAGGGCAAAAGTATTAGGAGATGAGAGGACGTCATTCTTTACAGACTGCTGTTGAACACCAAAATTTCAAATACTAGGGAAATAAGTATATTTAACATTGTAAATGTAAATACTGAGAAAGAGCACATACTAAGATCAGGTGGTGACAGGTAAGTGCGAGTTAGAGGAAAGAGTCATTTAATTAGATCATAACCAGATGTTTTTCTTCAACGAAAGAGAAGATGAAGGATATTATATACAATCATTGCTCTAAAGTTAACTACTAGAGCAAAGATATTAGCCTTCCAAATTACTCAAAATAAATACCCACTCTGCACCTGCGCCTGTATGCCAGCACGCATGCGTGCACACACACACACACACAGATATGTCACTAAAACAAAACCAAGGGGTGCCTCAGTGGGTTAAGTGTCCACCTCCAGTTCAGGTTGTGTTCCTGGGGTCCTGGGATCAAGCCCTGTGTCTGGCTCCCTGTTCAGTGGGGAGCCTGCTTCTCCCCCCCACCTCTACCCTTCTCATTCTCTTTCTCTCTCTCTCAAATAAATAAACAAAATATTAAAATAAATAAATAAATAAATATGTAAACAAACAAACAAGCAAAACAAAGCTAAGAACTCATAGACTACTTGGAAAAGTATTTTTCTAAAGCTACAAGGAATAAAATTGTATGGAACATATTTGAGGAACTAACAAAAAATATTTCTGCCATGCAATAAACTCTGTATAGCTGAACTTACCTATTAAATGAAAAAGGGACATTCCAAGATTGGACAAAAGCAAACCCCAATTTTATATTATATATGAGAGACACACTTGTAATAAATAATTTAGAGTTTAGAAGTAAGACAATGAGCAAAGTGAGCTGGATTGTACTGAGCCAACCTTGTTAAACCAGGAAATAATATTTCTCCAGATTTCCCTTTCCTATATGGCTCTTTGGGTCAGAAGGGTCACTTCAGGTGGGTTTGGGAGGTGGACTGGAAGGTGTCCTCTGGAAGGTCTTCATGGTTAGTTCAAAAGACAGACAGATGGTATGGGCTCCAGTTGTTCTCACTGTCCTCCACTCCAGATCCAGCTCTTCCCCCCCGCTAGTCCTATTGACCATCAGTGGTCCCCCCTATGTCACCAGAGGCTGGCTATGGACCCACAGAGGCACTCACTACAATGGGCCACCCGCTTCTGTTTTCCCTGAGCTCCATTTCAGTCCCACTTCAACGACTGAACATGATGGCTCCTCTGAAGTGTCTAAAAGTCTCCACTGTCTTCTGCACTGGTGTTTCATGAGGGCTAGTCCGGGGGGGACCTTCTGACCCTCCCACTGCCACCTGCTGCCCTTCACTTCTTCAGTTTCTCTTACATTTGTGTAGGCCTAATTCCTGTAACAAGAAGATATCAAGAAAAAGAAATGAAGGCCTGTGGAAAAATTTACAGAAACAAATTGATAGTAGAATGTGATTCCCCTCTTTCATTTCATGAAAAATCAAGTCAGCCAAAAGAAGTATATACATGACTGAAATAATATAATTTAAAAAGCAGGTGTAATAGATGTATTTTAAACTCTGTAACCTGATAACTGTGAGTAAATATTTTTTTTCAGATGATCCACAGAACATTCTAAATAAATGACCACTAGGAAACTCTCAATATGTTTTCAAACAGAAATAATTCAGACCATATTCTCTGATCACAATGGGGCAAAACTAGAATCAATATAAAAGCTATGAATCAATTAACTCCTCCACTGGGAAACTGAATAACAACAAGAACAAACAGCAAAAGACAACAATGTGCTAAAACAACTCCCATGTTAAAGAGGGAAGGATAAATACTAAACAATGCTGAATATTTAGAAAATGACAATCATGGACACCAAACATATTAATATTTAATGAATCTAGATAAAGCAAAGCTGATAGAAGATGCAAATTAATTAGACCAAGATACCATTTTTTTTAATTAAACGTGAACAGATCAGGAAGATTAATAAAACTATTATGATGAGAGTGTTTGGAAAAATCCAGTTTTTTAATTGCTGATTGGAGCATATATATTGGTACAAATTCTCTAGAGGACAATTTGACACTCTCTCTAAAAATAGCAATTGTTCATATGTTTTGACTCAGCAGCCCCACTTCTAGAAACTTCTACATGTACTCAAACATTAGCAAACTGTGGAATGTGAAGAGCTATTTCCCGCAACATTGTTTTTAATGGCAGTGATTAGTCGCAATCTAAACGGCTATTAGTGAACGACAGGTAATAAACGATAATACAGCTACACAAGGTAATTTTCTACATCTTAACAAAGAATGAAGAAGTTCTGTATGTGCTGATCTGAAGGGATCACAGAGATATGCTGTTAAGTGAAAAAAGCAAGATGCAAAACAGCTCATCTTTACACCAATATGTGTGTATTAAAAATATCTCCATATGTTTGAATGCTCATAGAATATATCTGAACGGTACACAGTAGACTGGAAATGGGTTGTTTCCAGGGAGGGGACCTGGTTTTGTAGGAGATAGGTAGGTCAGGAGACTTTTATCTGCCTATCTTCATACACATTTCTAACAGTATACAATGCGATTGTTATAATTAATTAATTAATTAAATAACAATAGCCACCCTATGCCCAACAAAATAAAGTGACCAGTATGGTAAGCAACTGTGTTTTGTTTTGTTTTGTTCTGTTTTTTTTTTTTCCACTTAGAAAATCATAGACTAGAATTCATATCAAGTCTGGGAAACTGAATATAACTTCTAAAGTCTTTCTTATTTATACCAAGTATCAGACCCTCCCAACGGGATTGCACACTGCCTATATTGGGGGTGGGGTGCAGAGGATAAAACAAAATCGTAGAAAATTACTGCACATTGCCATAGATAACTATATACCATATAGTAGATGGTAATAAACCAACATTAATTTGGGGCACTTATATACATGCAAATAGTGCACAGTATTCTTATATCACATCTGTCACTCTTCTCCCCAAACATGATGTGTATATTCCATAGTCCTCCTAGATCCACATCCCTCACGTGGTACTCAAGACCATCCACAGCCCAGGCAACCATTGCAACCAAACTCAGCACCCACCTCATTCCATGTGAATCCTCCTCCGCTCCAAAGATACCAAAATACCCACTTGTTGGCAAACATACAGGCATCCTTGAATCCACTGCTTTCTCATTTTATTGCTCGAACATGGATTCTCACATTTACTCCCACCATTCCTATTTCTGCATGTTGCCATTCCTGCTGATGCTGAAAGCCAGTTCATATTCACTCTCCAAGCCTCCCCTGATTTTTTTTTTAAGATTTTATTTTATTTGAGAGACAGAGAGAAAGCAAAGCGGGGGGAAGGGTAGAGGGACAGGGAGAAGCAGACTTCCTGCTGAGCAGGGAGCTGGAAGAGGGACTCTATCCCAGGACCCTGAGATCATGACCTGAGCTGAAGGTAGATGCTTAACTAACTAAGCCACCCAGGCACTCTGCCTCCCCTGATTTGTACAGCTGATACCCTGCCTGCTCCCTGAAAACTCCTGCCACCCCTCTTCAATGCAGGGTGCTTTTCACATATAGTCATTTATATGTGTATCTCATTTCTCCTTCCAGTTTCTAAATCTTTTCTGGGGGGAGGAGAAAATTTTGTTAACATTTGTCACAGCAATTAATAGGCTTTCCTACACTAAGTGGAGTTTTTATCGCCATTCTTTCAATTATTTTTAACAGCTTCTGAAGCTATAATTGACATACAGAAACTGAACATATCTGATATGTACTTTGACGAGTTTGAATCTATACAATATAATAAATTTTATGAGGATGAAGGAGAAAATGAGTATGGATATATTTTTTCTCTTCATTGAAGGTTGATGATGATGATGATGGTAAAATTGTAGCTACTCCTTCTTTAACCAAATGAAATACCTCTAGCCTTATCTCTTTTTTTAATATTTACCTTAAAAGTGCAATTAATCCAGGCATTCACAAGTGCTTTCCACAGCTATAAAAGCAATAGAAAGCAGACTTTGCCATTGCCTCCCCACACGAGGTCTCAACTTCACAAAATAATATAAAAAATAATCTAATACGGGCATTAATTTAAAACTGTGTGCCAGGCACTGAGCTAGACACTGGGATTACAAAAAATAAAGACTAGAAGGATCTGTGCATCTGTGGGAGGGAACAAGCAAATACACAGTGACAACTGAGATAAGCAATGCTAGTGTGGTAGATGAAGGATGAAAAACATGGTGTAGAAATACCCTGTGCTGTCAGAGAGATTCATTAGCAAGAAAATCAAAGTAATATTTTTTTTTATCCCGATTCCTCAAGTATAGCACAAAAAATCATGCATGTGTGGGGGCGCCTGGGTAGCGCAGTCGTTAGGCGTCTGCCTTCGGCTCAGGGCGTGATCCCGGCCTTCCCGGGATCAAGTCCCACATCGGGCTCCTCCGCTGGGAGCCTGTTTCTTCCTCTCCCACTCCCCTACTGTGTTCCCTCTCTCGCTGGCTGTCTCTCTGTCAAATAAATAAATAAAATCTTTATTAAATAAAAATAATGTGTGTGTGATTCAGTAAAGTTACTGGGATAAGTGAGATAATTCATAGAGAAATAGTTTGGGATGAAAGGAGACAGATTTTATGAGAGAATGTTTAATTTGGGAGTTTGTGGGGACACCTGGGTCACTCAGTTGTTTAAGCATCTGACTCTGGTTTTAGCTCAGGTCATGATCTCACAGGTGTGGATGGAGCCCCAAGTCAGGCTCTGTGCTCAGTGCAGAGTTTGCTTCAGATTCTCTCTCCCTCTCCCTCCCACTCACTCTCTTTCTCTCTCTCTCTCAAATGAATAATTAAAATCTTTCTTTTTCGAGATTATTTATTTATTGGAGGTGGGGGAGAGCATGCAAAAGCATGTGAGCGCACACAAGCAGGGGAAGCAGCAGGCAGAGAGAGAAACAGGCTCCGCACTGAGCAGAGAGCCCAATGTGGGACTCGGTCCCAGGACCCTAAGATCATGACCTGAGCTGAAGGCAGATGCTTAACCAACTGAGCCACTCAGGCACCCCTAAATATAACCTTTAAAAATTGGGGAGCTTGTGAGATTATCCAAGTGGAAGTACCCATTGGCAGTGGATGAAGGGGAACCAGGCCAAAGAGAATCAGGCCATATACATGGACTTGGGAGCTAAAGCAATGACCATGAGCTCCGCCAAGATAATTATGTAGAATGCCAAGAAATAAGGCCTGGGTTCCAATGCCAATACAACAACCTTGACAAAACCTATGGCTGTGAAGTGATTTGAAGGTATGATGAGAAGTGATTTGAAGGTATGATGAGTAGGAAGTAAACAAAGAGGGTAAGGCACCATGGAAACCAAACGGAAAATTAAGTAGTATTAGTCATGTTACTTCTCATAGAGTAGGTATTTATGCCAAGAATTAAGTTATATGATGCTTTATAACTTTCCCCCATTTTAAAGCGTTAAAAAAATAAATGTTAACAAGGCAAGGTAACTTACCTCAAATGTTAGTATCAGTTTAGCCCTATCTCACTGTAAGTATTAAAAGGACTCAGAAAATCAAATATAGTTAGGACAGAATAATTCCCATTAGACTGGACAATGTGGAAGTTGTATCTACCTTGCTTAGAAAAACAAAAACCAAAAAACCCCCCAAAAACTTAAAAAAAAATGGGAGCAATTGGAACAGAATGGTTAAATCATACATTGGAGAAACGTAGGCCATGCACTAGTTCCCAGAGAACTGAGAAAGATCTACCAATCTGTCATCACATCCATGTCTGTAATGGACAAGTGTACCCTTCTAGAGGAGTGACTGGAAATTCAAAAAATAGAAACTATAATCCTCTCAATGACACCTGCTGACATTTAGGGACAAATTATACGATGTCAGTAATTTGCTTCAAAATGATGCACAAAATGGGAAATTGATCAACTGGATGAAACATGAGTGGATAATTGATGAATCTGAGTAAGAATTACATGGGGTTCATTATATTTTTATTTTGCCTTAAAAAAATAGAAAAAGAAGTGAGATTGTCAATACTGAGGACCTGGTCAAGAAGTCCGGCTATACAAGAAAATGGAGAAATACGGTAGCTTGTCGCTAGATGAGGATAAGGGTCCCAAGAGGTGACGATCTATATCCTTTATATTTACTACTATGATTAACTAAAGTTTTTCTTCAGTTTTACTGAGAACAACTTTCATCAGAAAAAGACTCCATTCTTGGCATTGGGCAATGGGGCGTGATCTCCATTTGAATTAACACAATGAGAATAGAGAGACAAGAGACAGACTGGTTGGCTTTCTCATGCTTTCAGGTCCGCTTCTGTGACTTCTGCTGGTGTTATCATTTCTCTGCAGCAGAAGAGTAATTGAACACCAAAGAGTCTGCTAGCTCGCCTGCTAGCCACGAAGCCAGTGGATGGGCAGACAAGGGATAAAAACCCTGTTCTCCCTTGCCTTGTGCTCTTTTCATCTGCTAAGTCAACCAGAGTCCAGGATATAATTAACCCCTGAGGATGATTTAAATTTCTTTATTTTATTATTCAGCAATTTTTGCCAGTAGTTTTGTACTTTCTTCATCTGTTTCCTGTAGAGGTTTACTTACTTTTTATTCCATTGAAAAGTGACCCAAGAGATTGGGATGAGTTTCTGTGCCTGTGGCATTTTTTAAAAATTTTGCAAAAGAGAACTCAAAGGTCAGTTCTAGAAAGTACAATGTATCTCGTTTCCTTCATATCGAATTCTAGTTTGGGTGGTGGTGGAGGAGATCTTGAAGTCTCAGTGTTTATAAGGGGCTCAGTTTACAGGGAGGTCATAGTTGTCTTTAATATGTGCAGTGGGTCCAAGAAGACGTAAGCAAGCGTTTGTGGAGCTGGCAGCGGTCTGACAGGGATATGCTGCCAGGGACCCCATTAGCTGGTGAGAGAGAGAGAGAGAAGGCATAAGGAAGCTATGCTTGGTTTGAGACAGAACTACTGATCCATGTTAAATAAAGCACATGTCTAATACAATTGACCTAATTCTATTTGCAAAAAGGCCTCAAATAAGTGATCAATGTGGGGTGGCCATTTAAGTACTCCATGGTAACATTGACTTGCTGCTTCTGACTTGGTTCAAATATCAGGGGTGTATTGGCACAGTCCCTAGGCACTCCCATCCATGGGTTTATAAGGACTAGAGTGAGCAAATCACTGAATTAAATAAGCTTTCAAATTAAACTTTGGGATATATTCTGTAATCAGAGTAATACCTTATCTGGCTTTGTTCTTTAGCACTTCTACCCTCAAGTCAAGTCCCGTGTTAAAAAGGAAGCTGCAATGCATGCTGGGGATTCCCGGTGCAAATTCCAAATCCATCTCAAATACATCCTGCCCTGTCTGGTGACATCATCCTTTGTCTGCCCTTGTCTGGGATTCTGACATAGCTCAGAGTCAGCACGTTGTTGGAAGTCAACCCCAGTCAGACAGTGTAGGATTCTCGTCATGGGTTTAAGATCTGAAGTCAGACAGTCTGAGTTTAAGTTTTGGAATCCGGTTCTTTCACTTAGCGTGTGTAAATTTTAATGTCACTTAATTTCTCTTGGTTTTCTCATTTAATAAATCAAGATGGTACCTGTTTTATAAGGGAAAGCTATCATACATGTAAAGCAGTTAAAACCATCAATGTCATCGTAAATGATTGGAAATATTAGCTATGACTATTTTATTTTCACGAGGAACATCATTAATACGACCCATCCCAGGGCTCTCTTACCTCCCTACTACTGTGATTTAGGCTTGGCCAAGTTCTACGGGCCCAGCCCTTTCTAGCCAAGCCATGGGTGATAAGAAAGAACTGTCTAAAGTCTTTCAAAAGCTGTCTTGTGTCAACATTTCTCATGATTCAGGATTCTTTTGCTGTTTCCCAAGCTGTAATCTCACTTGTGGGGAGAAAGTCAGTGTGGTGCAGTCTGGTAACCTGGGAACCAATGCCAGACTCTGAATGGTGTTAGGTTTGAGCCCTTCCTGTTTCTATCACTTCCTTATTATATGTATTGCTTATTAGATGAAATTTTGAATATGTTCTTTGATTTCTCTGAGCTTATGTTTCTTCATGTGTAAAGTTGGTTGGTAATGTCACATTCATGAGGCTCTGTTGAGATTAGAGCTGGATTCACGGTACCATACTCGGATCTGATAAATAATTCAGTCCCTTTCGGATACTTAGCATGTGTTAGGTGCTGTGTTAGATGCTAGGACACAAAAGTGATTACAGCAGACTCGTTCTCAAGGATCCTGCTACATGGTTAATGACAGATACACAAACTGACAAGGTCCTAATAATAAGTAAATATTCAGATGTTCTGTGAGGACTTGGTGCTCTAGAGGCCAGAGGATAGAGATCTCACCTCCAAACTGTGTGCCCAGAGGAAACCTCCTGGACCAGAGACCAGAAGGTCCTTCCAGGCGAAAAAGAGCATAAGTAATGCCCTCAAACATTAGGGTGCAGTAGGAGCAGTGAACCCCATGTTTTTATCAGAGCTTACAGGATGAGGAGGGACGAATTGGGAGGTGAGTCTGAAAAAGTGAACAGGCTCTGAACTGTGGACGTTCTTGAGGGCTGCACAAAGGATTTGGGGCTTTATTCATAGGTAGTAGGGAACCAGGGAGAATCATAGGAATTAGTTGATAAATGGTAGATGGTATTATTATTACTTCTGCTAATGGGGCAGTTGGTGCAGTGTCCAGACTGATGTTGCTGACACAGGCTTGATTCCCTTTCACATGTGAAATCGCTGCCATAGGGCTGCAGACATTTTATACCCCTTCCTGACTTTTCCCAAAGGAGTAAAATCAGTTTGTGTAGAGCTCCAAATCATTCCTCAAGCTGACATCTTGCTAGGTTTTTTGGAGTTTTGTTTTTTGTTTTCCCAATTCTAACCTATCCTAGGCACAGATAGAGTCATAGAGCACAGACCTCTAGGGTAGAACAGTCTTAATATGTATTCCAACTCTTACACTTCCAAACTTTGCCTCCGGACAAATACTTTTTTACTTGTGTTTTAGTTTCTTCATCTGTAAAATGGGGATACAAATAGTACATCACCTCTTGGCATTGTTGTGAGGGTTAAATGACTGAATACACAAAATATCATTAGAACCATCTCTAGAATATGGCAAGTAGTCAGTAAATTTAATTGCTATGAATGGCTTAAATCATTCAGATCCTCCCCCACTACCCCATTTGGGGATATGTGCTTTAAGGTTAGCTCTCCTGTTCTTTAGGTAAAGCACAGAGAAAATGGAGAGGAAGGACCTGATCAGTCACTGCAAGGTGGTATGTGTTAAGTGTTAAGTGTCACCAGCACAGTAAGACAACACGGGCTGTTGTTGCCAGAATGTCTTTAAAGAGGAGCTTGATTAAAAGTTGAGGGTAGGAGAATATAGGAGAGGAAAGGACTTGTTTTTAATCTGTGTTTGCAAAACATGCATGCTGTTTTTTTACTGTGTGTGCTTATTTGTTGCCCATACAATCATGACATTGGTGGACTGAAGAAGACACCTGTCTTTGTCATCAGAGGTTGAAGAAGTCAAGGGGAGGGAGTGGTTAGAAGCAAAGACATCATGATGCAGATGGAACCAGGGGGAGGCAGCATGGCAGAATTCTAAAAGGTGAACTTTAGAATCAGAATGGCTCTGTCAGAAAACCAACAAGAGTCTTCATTAGTCTGGCAACCCCTGGGCCAGTCAAGTAATCTCTACATGCCTCACCTGAAAAATAAAAATGTTTAATATATTTTTCTCAGAGGGATAATGTGGGAATTGGGTGAGATAATATACATGAACATGCTTCATTTGCTCTAAAAGAACACCCACATTCTAGTTATTAGTAAGAATGGGTCAAGTTTAGATGATAAAGAAGTGTAATGACAAGCCAGCCAGAGAAATAATGTGGACAAATGAGAAGACCTGGCTTGTTTGGGTTACAGAGAGGAAAATAATTCATGCATACTATGAATAAAGTTCACCAAACAGCTCATTGTAGTGAATAGGACATGTTTCTTTTCCTTGAAAAGAATAGGTTAATCAGGGGGGTCACACAAGAGTTTATGTCAGGGAATACGAAAGAAGTATGTTTGGAAATGGTGTCTAGACCCCAAAGGAAAGGCTCTCAAATTGCAAGCAATGGAGCTGATGAAATCAGCAGAAAGGACACAATGGAAGTTTTTGCACGAGAGTGATGAAGCCAAACTCAATTTTCTCATGCATAACTCTTGCCCAAAGGGAACTCCTTGTAATTCTTTTAGCAAGGTCCCCATATGGCTCACATAAATGTGTTTTGATGGGTAGATATAAAATTGGACAAAATTAAGACTGATTAGGTAAGTTATTCATCTAAACACAAATGGGAACTAAAGACAATTAGTGAAAGCTGAATTATCATAGGGCACTGGGTGTGTATTTGAGAGATTAATGGAATAGAATGAAGTGAGGTACAAATACTTAAACACTTGTAGGTCAACGTTAACAGGAAAATATTGGTGTAACTTTGGGGAGCAGGGTGGGGAGAAGGCTCAGAGCAACCCTGTTAAGGATTCTAAGGAGTAGGGTTTGAGAGTAGTTTGGAGACAGGTGGATTCAGCTTTGAGTCTCTGCTCTGATATCTGCTGACTGTGCAACCTTGGGCAGTTACTCTTTTCCTCTCTAAGCCTCAATTTTTTAAATCTGGAGAATGGGGCTGATGTCTTTATCTTTTAAGTTTGTTTTAAAGTTTAAATAAAATAAAATAAGGACTGAAAAGTGTTTACCACAATGACTATCATGCTGTGGGCCTTCAATAAAAGCTGACGAAACCAAAAATAAAGAAGAGAAAAAAAAAGTGCACATGAAAATGGAAAAAAAAATGACAAGTTAAAAAAAATTACCCTAGAAATATGATTTTATTCTCAATGGAAGGCAGCAGAAGAGAGATTCATTCATGAGTGATTTGGAAACAATGAATCCCATATTTAATATGTTCAGGCATTTTCCTGTGGAAACAGGGACATTAAGATTTTCCCTCATCCTTGCAAGAAGCACACACTTTGGGGAAAGACCAGGCAGCTAAACTGACAATTGCATTGCAGCATTTAAAGGTAGGATTCTGGAGAAGGACGGTCAGTGTATACCTGGTTAATTGGTCTTGTGGCCCTCAATGGGTTCATTTACCCTGTAGTATTCCATAGTCACACATCAATCCCTGGTGAGGCCACCATCTTATTGGTGGGCAATGTCAATCCTGAAGGAGTAACCATTAGAGCTTGTGTCCACGTTTCACCCCCAAACTGGCCCCTTATTCTGTACCTCCTTGTTCCAGGCATTATGCACACCTAGAACCATGTAATCTTTGGGACTACCATTATTTCCTATGGCGTCTTTGACAATTTAGAAAAAAAGCACCCCTTCTCAATATACTGTGCCTCCATATATTTGAAATGCTTTATAATATATTGATTAAAAAAAAAAAAAGCTCTGGAGCAATCTGCAAGAACACTGTTGTAATAAATGTACTAACCTATCCTGCATCCAATGTGGGGAATGCCCCCTCAGCTGAGGCATATTACACAGTGCTCAACTAACACCACCATACCAACAGCCTTGGTAGATACTACTAATCATATTATCAGAGGGAAATCGTGTTTGGCTAGATGAATAGAATTGTCCCAAATCACATGAGCTTGGAACATGACAGAGCAGACCTTAAATTCACATAGGCCTGACTCAAAAGTCCCTGCTTTCTCTGTTCTCTGAAATGCCAATTGCCCGAAGCATTCCTTCCTTCTAGTGACTCTGCAAAGGAGGTACACTTTGAATTTTCAGTTTAGACCATCCCCTCTAATAACTCACCAACCTTCTCTGATTCATTGTGCAGAAGCACTTCCAATTCATTAGGCATTCCTTCTCTTTAGTCTGTATTTCAAAACTCATTATTCAACATTTATCAATACCAAACTGTATTTGCCATCCATTAGCTCTCTGCTTGCCTGAGGTGCACAAACGAGCAAATTCCTTCTCCATCAGAATGCATTGTACCTCATTATTTGTTGTTCCCCATAATTTAGTAGCATCTGCAAATTTCCAAGCTTGGTTTTGAACACTGGAGCTGTGATATCAGTAATACAAATCATGTACAATAATGCTGAGTTGAAATAAACATCTTTATTTTCACCCCCATCGATTATTATTATAAATGCAATGTGATTATTATTGTGGTCCATATCCCATGAGCGATTTCCCCTATCTTATACCAGAATACAGAGATTAGAGACAGTGTGAAAATAAGAATTCCAACTAGACATTTAGCAAGATGAAATACCAACTGTGGCTTTGTTGTGCTTTGCCTTTTACAATGTCAAATGTTCTTTAATTTTTAATGTGACTATGGGTGCACATTTTCCCTAAAAGGAAAAGATCCCATCCTCTCCTCCACTAACCTGAACATCTACTGTCTAATCATTCATATTCAGGCTTTAACAGAGAATCATCAAGCATTCATCTGATACCAAATCAGTACTGAGCTGCTGACGCTGAAATAATCATCACTCCTTCAAAATGTAAGCCAAAATTCTACAGTGAGTAATCATAATAGGTACCATTTATTGAACATTGATCACATGTTGGCCTTGACTAGAGGCTTCACATCTATTTACTTCTCCTTACCACAGGCCTTAGGGTAGATATTATTATTTCTCATGTCACAGATAAGGACATGGAAGAGGAGAAAGGTCAAGGTACTTTTCAAAACCACACAACAAGAATACACCAGAATAAGATTTCAAAATGGACTTGCCTAATTCCACGGGCCATGGTCTGGCCAATAAACTCAGCCTCTTAAGTGATAATAATTACGAAATAAAAAACATGAACAAAATGAAGAAGATCTTGTAAAATCTAGCCATTTGCATAATCTGGATTTGTGCTGTGCTGAAAGGCCTCCTTTCCCTAATCCTATTCCCACTTGCTGACAAGGATTATGTTGGCAAGAGATGATGCCCTTAGTTCTATGAGTGGAAATAAAGTTGCACTGTAAATATCCTGGAATGTCACGAAAGACTGCTGGAGGACAGGTGTTTAATGGGAACAGAAGGATACTGACTACCCAAAGAAGTGAGCTCATGTTGTTGCAATTGTAAGTGAAAGCCAAGTCCCCATTAGTTCACTACTTCGATAGGGGGGATAATTAAATGTACAAGTCTGAAAATACTTCAGTGAATAGTGCTCTCTATAATTATAAGTGGATCACTAATCCTTGCTTTGTTTGCCATTATATTCCAAGAACCCCAAATGTGCTCACTAAATATCCACTGAAGGAATGACTATCCCCCCAAATTACCATCCCCAGGCTGTTTGCACAGCATGACTTGAGGTGTAGGTCTTTGAGAAACTGCGAGATATCCAGATGGAGAAGGTAAAATAAGGACCATGGTTCTGAGAAGGAGCAGATGGGATAAAGCAATGCCTGGAAAGGGAGAGCTTAGAGGACAGACAGGCTCCAAATTGTTAGTACCTTGGTTTAGGATGAGGGATTATGCATGCACCTAGCCTGAGAAAGCTGAACAAAGAAGGAATAAGCAAATGTCCCCCAAGAAGGAAGCAGGCCAGGGAAAGAGGAGGAAACTGTGTGTATGTGAGGGCAAGGGCTCAGAGGAACAGCTCAGATGCTTCCAGGCGCATGTTGGGCCTCAACAACTTGAGACTGGCCTTCATCTCATCAGACAGCAAGATGAAGGACAGTCACCAGACTAGGTGAAAACTTCAGTAAATGCTGTCTTGAAACATTGAAATCCCTCAGTTATATTGGGAAGGGGTGGACATCAGGGCAGAGCGGACAAGAAATCCAGTAGCATTATGTAACTACTATGTGCAGAGTGTTTGGTAATTTGAATGAAAACAATGAGTGGCCATGAAACCTCTGCGCATGATAGGTATTGTTTCGATGAGGAAGGCTTTGGCTTGGCCCAGATTTTATTATCCTTCTTCCTCCACTTCAGAGCTGGTCTTTCTGACAAGGTCTGGCTCATAAAGTCTTCAGACCAGAAGGAGAGCGGGACAGGCTTAGGGCACATGGTCAGAGGGATGAGAGTATGCTCTTGTTGCCACCAACTGCCCCACCTTCCTCCTCCTTATCTCAAGCCTTACAGCTGCAGTGAGGCTAAAGGTCAGAGCGCAGGGAAGTTTATTCCCTGCAGCTGTCAGACCTAGAAGTTGGATCTAACATTGACATCTGTTAAGAGCTTAGAAAATCAGGCTTCATAAAATGCTAGCCAAAGTATGAGAATCCCCACTCCCAAATCTTGGAGATAAAAGAAATGGGGTTCTCCAGAATCCGAGCAACATACCAGGTCCTTATAATTATATCCATCTTAGTTGTTCAGCGTGGGTCACATTGTCACATAGTGCACTTTTCATGTGGAGCTCCCGGGGAATTGCAAAACTACGAAAATGTGTACAACTGATTCCTTGTAATCTTTTGGACATGGCTTTTGTGACTAACCATGAATCTCGCTCTACGATAAGTACTCAGAAGTTCAAGGCAAAATTTACTCCCTACTGCTAATCTTTTTGGCATTCTTATTTTCTTATTTTACTTTGTGCCTCGTGTGATAGCTTCATTTTTTAAAAAAATTATTGCAGGTTATCTGTGCTTTTGTACACAACCTCAAATACTCTGTGGACTAAGGCAATAAATAACTGTATAAAGAAAAGATTAATGAGGACAGGTACAGAGGGGAGAAGCAAGGCCTATTGTCCCAATCTCCAATGGCCCTTCAAGTGGTCCTACTTGGACTTTAAACAGGTAAGTAACTATTTCCACAACTGGAAAGTATCCAAGATACTGATTTATGGTGACAAGGAAACATTCAGTCTAGCCCAGCTCTGTCACTCTCTAGCCAGCTGATCTTCATCTCTTCAGATGTACACCTCACTAAACATCTCTTTGTTACCTCACTTATAAAATGAAATGTTTGAACTAGCTCAGAGTTGGCAAACTATAGCTTTTGGGCCAAATTTGGCTTGTGCACTGTTTGTACAACCTGCAGGCCAGAATGATTTTTTTTTAAGTTTTTAAAGTATTTTTGTTTGTTTATTTTTCTTAAGTTTAAGAATTATTAAAAAAAGGAAGAGGAAGAAAGAGGACGAGGGGGAGGATAACAGGTAACAGACAGGATAGACAGACGACAAAGCCTAGAATATTTACTAGCTGGCCCTTTAGAATGTTTGCCAACCCCTGAGATAGTTGATGGTTCTCATTTCTTCAAATCCTCAGTTTCTTCCACAATTCTATAACCCAACTAAATCCCTTCTCCTTCCTGTAGCTTAGTTTACTTCCCTATATAATATAGCCTAGCATTGCAATAGGATAATTGTAAAGCCCAGAGATTGTGGGGAAAGAAAAGAAGNAGAAGGAGGAGGAAGAGGAGGAGGAGAAGGAGGAGGAGGAGGAGGAGGAGGAGGAAGTGTTCAGAAAGCATAATATGATAAAAAAATATATGAGAGGGCATTTAAGTGATGTAGAGACTGGGCTTCCTGGGTGGTGCAGTCAGTTAAGCATCCAACTTTTGGTTTTGTGTCAGGTTGTGATCTCAGGGTCGTGAGATGGAGCTCCACAATCAGCTCAGAATCTGGTTGAGATTCTTTCTCTCCCTCTGCTTTCTCTCTTTTCCCCCATCTTTCTCTCTTGCTTTCTCTCTAAAATAAATAAATCCTTAATAAAAAAGAAAAAGAAGTGATGTGGTAACTATTATTCATCAAAGTTCAAAAGGGCGCACGTTGACACAGAAGTGGCACAGAAGCCATGGACATGCCATATGCAAAGCCCTTGGGGCTTGGGGTCATATGTATTAGAACTACTTTGGGTTTTCAGCAGAAGCCATGTGCAGTATCACAGGCACAGACAGCTCTGTGCTGTTTTTACCTGAGAATCTTAGGGCACAGAGGCTGTTATCTAACTTCATGATTAGGGGCCCTGGTCTACCTTAGGGTTCACATCAAGTGTCTCCCTCCAAATGAGTGTGGGCTCTTTACACAAACACACATCAGGGCTCCCAAGTCACACTCATCTTCTGCCCACTCTTCTGTGTTTCTTCTCCCTATAAAGGCACTACCATCCATCCAAGGATATAAACTTGCAGTTGGTGGGAGGCTCTATGGACCAGGTGTATTACATATTTGTTTCATTTAATTTTGCTAGTAACCCTGTGGAGTGGGTCTTATATTCTCATTTTAATGATGAAGAACCCAGAGTTTAAAAATCGGGTTAGGGGGGGAGGTTAAGATGGCGGAGGAGTAGGGGACACCTTTTTCAGCCGGTCCCCTGAGTTGAGCTGGATAGGTACCAGACCAGCAGGAATATCCACGGAATCAGCCTGAGACGCAGGAAGATACATCTGGATCTCTACAAATGAACATCTCCAGCGCTGAGTATCGAGGTACGAAGCGGGGAGCCGTGAAACCGCGCACAGATATCGGAAGCTAAACAGAAGGGGGAGGGAGCCGCCGTGTCAGGGCGCCGGGAAGCGGTAGCCACCTGCAAGGGGGAGTGGACAGACCGCGGACCCGCACGCTTGAGACAGCAGGCTGAGAAGGGAGCTCCGGGAGCG
>NC_048219.1:95975297-95982731 GCF_002007445.2 Ailuropoda melanoleuca
TTAAATTACAGTGTAAATAACATGAAAGGAAAGTCCATACAATATGGTTCTTTTTTTGTCACTCTAGCCTTTGGGATTTTTTGAACATACAGGAATCAATCAATAAATATTTGATATTGATTAAGCAGAGTCTCTTAGATAATGGGGGAAATCAGTGGCTTTACCTTTAACCCAAGGTAAAGTAATCAATATAATTTACCCTTAGGCAGTGCTTTGCAAGTTTTCTTATTGGTATTTTTACTGGAAAAAAACAAATATTCTCATCAAAAGTAATTGGTTCTTTTTTTTTTTTTTTGTAGTTTTACAATCATCTCCAATTATTTTTCAATACAGGCAGTATATTTTTACTACATAAAACAATCACAAAATACCTTTCACAAATATATTATTGTTTGGGCCAATTACACTTTCTTTACCTTATCCATATATTCAATCAATATTGTTTCTTGAGGCCCTACCATGTTATGGTAGGCCAGGACAGGTGACAGTATTGTAAAGAGAAAGTTCAAATTTTCTCTCAATAACGGCGCTCTCAGGGGGAAACACAGATTCACAGGGAAGCCATCGCACTATGAGATGACCATCATAATGACATATGTACAAAGGTAGCTCTGGTAATGCTTCATAGCTTGGAAGTTGAGATTTGAAGGATGACCATGAGTGGACTCAAAAGTGGTGATTAGGGGAGACAAGAACATTCCAGGAAGCCAATGCCTTTGTAAACATTCTATTATCTCTGTAGAGCTGTGCTCAACTAAGCTGTGTTCAATTCATAATTGGATTAATGGATTAATTCACTGTCCCTTTGTTGTAGCAGAAAGTGCACCATGGATCAAGGAGATCTGGATTAGGAAGCATATTTTGAACCTAAACAATTACCCCTTTCAGAAAATTAAATTACCTTTTAGGTTTCTTTATTCTCAAATTCTATAATTTTGATTAATAATTCCTCCTCTAACTAACTTCACAAAGTTATTATAACACTTAAGAATGATTTCTGTTAAACTGTTTTACAAAGCTTTTGCTACTCTGAAAATATTAACTCATTGAAGGAGGGCACAAAGCATAGTGAACAGAGCATAAGCTGGTAAGTTAGTCACATCAGGGCCCCGAACTTTAGCTGTTTCATGTTCCATCGGTGTGACCTAGAGCAAGTTTGTTACACTTTCTGGAGCTCAAATACTTCATATGTACACTTGGGAAAACATAACGAAAGTAGGGAAAATATGACATGAGATGCAAGTCAAATGCCTGAGATATAGTAATCCATCAAAATGTTTGTTTTCTCCTTTTGTACTTAAAAAACAAGTACAAGCTGCGGGTCTTCAGCTTCCAAGAAGATGGAGTAGACATACTTTTTCCTATTCTTCCCACTAAGTACAATGGAAAATTCTGGACATTATAGCTAAAACAAGTAGTAGAGAAAAAAGCAGATCAGCTAGGGAACTTGAAACCTGAGGAAGGACACAGTGGTGAGTGCCCTGAGATTTCTCTTTGCCCCACATACCTCAAACACGGAGGTGAAGAAACTGGCAATCTGGAAATACCTATAGGTATAGAAAAAATAACACCCCAATAGAAGCCTGTTCTGTCTAAGCATCAGGTTCCCTGCTCAGCATGGAGTCTGCTTGAGATTCTCTCCTTCTGCCCCTCCCATTGTGTGCTCTCTCTCTTAAATAAATAAATTAATTAATAAAATATTTTTAAAAAAGAAAAGATACAGAGAAAATAATTAAAAATTGGAAGAAAGACCAGTAAAATTTACCCAACCTGAAATACAGAAAATAAATTGAAAAAAAGAAAAAACAGAGCTTCAGTGACCTAGAGTCTATAAATAACATTTAACACCTGTATCATCACAGTATCAGAAGAAGAGAAGAAAGTGGGTGGGGCTGAAAAAGAACTCAAAGAAATAATAGATGAAAATTTCCCAATTTGACAAAAGACATAAATCTACAGATTCAAAAAGTTAAGTAAACCTCAGGTAGGATGGACCCAAAGAAATCCATATCAAGGCACTTTGTAATTAAACTACAAAACTAAAAGCAATGAAAAATTATTGAAAGCATCCAGAGGAAAATGACACCTTACCAATAAAGAAAAAAAAAAACAATTAGAGTGACAGCATTTTATTCATCAGAAACCACAGAGGCCAGAAAATAAGTGGCACAACATTTTTTACATGCTCAAGAAAAAACTGTCAATCATAATCCTTAACCCAGCAAAAATATTCTTCAAGAATGAGGAGGAAATAAAGAATCAAGAGGAAATAGAGAGAAGGGTGGAATTAAGATGTTTTGTCACCAGAAGACCTACCCTAAAAGAATGGCTAGACAATGTTATTTAAACAGAAAGAAAATGATAAAAGAAGGAACCCTGGAACATCAAAAAATAACACAGTAAGCAAAATTCTGGATCGATTCAATGGGCTCTCTGCCTCTTGAGTTTTTTAAAATTATCTTTGACAACTGCAGCAAAAATCATAACTCTGTCTGATGTGGTTCTAACTGTATGTGAAAGAAATATTGTAAATAATTACATTATAAATGGAGGAGACAAAAGGGACTTAAAAAGACGTAAGCTTTCTATGCTTCACTTACTCTGGTCAAATGCTGAAACCAGCAGACTCTGATAAATTACTTATATATAATATAATACCTACAGTACCACTAATAAAGTTATATAAAGAAATACTCAAAAGCACTATAGAAAAATCACAATGGATTTCTAAAAAGATGTTCAAGTAATCCACATGAAGACAAGAAAATGTAAACAGAGAAGTGAAAAACAGAGATAACACACAGAAAACAAATGTTAAGCCCTAATATATCAATATTAAAATCCAACATAAATGGTTTTAATACATGAATTAAAAGACAAATTATCAGGAGGGTTATATACCATTGCCAAACTATGCTGTTTATAAAACTTTACTATAGTCATAGCAGTATAGGCAGGTTGAAAAATATATATACATATATGTATATATATATACATATATGTATATATACACATATATACAAATAATATAAATAACATATATATAAATATATATGTAGAAATATAAAGATATACTATGAAAATCTTAATCAAAGGAAAATAGGACAGGCTATATTAATATCAAATAAAGTATACTTCAGAGCAAAGAAAATTGTCACAACCAGAGAGGGATATTATATGATGATAAAAAGTTCAATGCACCAAGAAGATATAGCATCATAAAAGTGTATATAACAAACAACAGAACTACAAAATACGTGAAGCAAATACTATCAGAACTAAAAGGAGATATAGACAAATCCAGTTATAGTTGGGGACTTTAACACCATTCTCTAAAAAATTAATAGAACGAGACAGAATATCAGTGAGGTTATAGAAGAACTCCACAACACCATCAACCAATGACAACAGCAAAATATACATTCTTTTCAAGCTCCAAGATAGACCATATACTGGGCAATAAACCAGACCTCAACAAATTTAAAAGAACCAAAATCAAATAGTGCCTAGTTAGCAACAGAAATAACTAGTTAGCAACAAAAAGAAACAGGAGAAACTCCAAATACTTTGAAACTATACAACATCGTCCTAAATAATCCATAGGGCCAAAAGGGAAGTTTTGAAGACAATCAAAAATATATTATTGAACTGAGTGAAAACAAAAATACAACATATCAAAATTTGGGGCATATGGCTAAGGGAAATTTAGAGGACTAACAACATGCTTCAAAAAAGAGTTCAAATCAATAATATAAGTTCTAACCTCAAGAACTTGAAGAGAGTAAAGAAAGCACAGAAATGACAGGAAAAAAAAAACCCACCAACAACAATAAAGACCAGGAATCAAAGAAATTGAAGAAAAAATAGAGAAAACCAATGAAGCAAAGAGCTAAGTCTTTGAAACGATCAATGAGGATGGCAAAACTTTAGCAAAACTGAAAAAAGAAAGAGAGAAGAGGCACTATCAGGAATGAAACAGGAGCTATCACTAGAGACATCAAAAGGATAAAGGGATATATTTTTTAAATCCTCTATCTCATATATTTGAATCTTTTATTAAATGGTCAATTTCTGAAAAAACACAAACTACCACAACTCAACAAACATGAAATATATTATTTGGATATTCCTATGTCTATTAAGAAACTTGAATTAATAATTTTTAAAACTCCCCCAGAGAAGAAATCTCCAAACCCAGAGAGTTTCAGGGAGGAATTTTACCAAAGGATTAAAGATGAATCAACACCAGCTCTACATTATCTCTTCTGGGAAATAGAGTACAGGGAAGCTCTTCACTATTTATTTTGTATTAATTTTATATGAAGTCCCTATATAACGGTTGTTATATGCGTACATACATATATATTCCTCATGAGTACAAATGCAAAAATCTTTAAGAAAAAAATTTGCAAGGAGAAGTCAGTAATATATAAAAATAATTGTACATGATTACTAACCAGAATTTCCCCCTTCCACCCTCAGGGATGTGAAGCTGGTTAAATATTTGAAAATCCAACAAGGTAAATAACACATAAATAGGCTAAAGAAGAAAAATCACATAATAATATCAATCAATGAAGTGAAAGCATTTCATAAAATGTACGATTCACTCATGATAAAAACTCTCAGAAAATAAAAACAGAGGAGGATCTTTCTCAGCTTCATAAATGGCATTAACAAAAACCTACAGCTAACATATTTAATGGTGAGAAACTGTTCTCCCCCTATGATGCAAGACAAAGCAAAAATGTGCTCTTACCACTGTTGCTTAACATAATGCTGGAAATAGTAGCCAGTGAAAAAAGCCAAGAATCAAAAGACTGCTTTATAAGTGAGTCCGGTGAGATTATAAAATAAACATAAAATATCAATTGCATTTCTATATACTAGCAATGAACACATGAATTCAAATGAAAATAAAAATATCATACCATGCCACTAGTACTCACTCAAAAATAAGTAGTTACATTTAAATCTAACAAAACATGAACAGGAGTTATATGCTGACAAATACAAAACAGCAATGAAAGAAATCAAAGAAAATCTATATAAAATGGAAAGATACATATACAGTGTACATGGATTGAAAGGCTCAACATAACATAAATGTCAAATCTCCCCAAATTGATATACGGATTTAGCACGATTTATATTAAAGTCCTAGGAAGTTTTTTTTTGGGGGGAGGGGCATATATGGACAAGATTATTCTAAAATTTATATAGAACAGCCACGGAATCAGAACAGCAGAAACGATTTTGGATACACACAAAAAATAAAGACCAAAGTGGGAAGACTCAGTCTAGCCAATTTCAGGGTTTGTTATACCTGTAGCAATTAAGACTGTGTGACATTAGCGAAGGGTTGAACATATAGATCAACGGAATAAAAAAAAGAACTCAGAAATAGACCACACAAACATGCCCAACTGATTTTTGACAAAGGCTCAAAGTAATTAAATGGAGAAAAAGCATTATTTAAGCAAATGGTGTTGGAGAAATTGAACATCCATAGACAAAACAAAAGAAAATGAAACAAACTAAACTTGACTAAATTGACTAAATTCTCATACTGTATATAAAAAATTAACTCAAAATGATAAAAAATTATTTATTTATTTTTTAAATTAATTTAAATAAAGCAGAAAACAATAAAACTTCTGGAAAAACAGGATTTGAGATTAGGGGTTCTTAGACTTCACATCAAAAAGTAACTCATAAAGATAAATTTGACTTCATCCAGATTAATAAGTTCTGCTGCACAAAATAT
Source organism: Ailuropoda melanoleuca (assembly GCF_002007445.2). Lineage (NCBI taxonomy): Eukaryota > Metazoa > Chordata > Mammalia > Carnivora > Ursidae > Ailuropoda > Ailuropoda melanoleuca. The sequence goes on from NC_048219.1 coordinate 95,981,065, forward strand.
CCCATATGTGGTTTTGAAACACAAGTTACTGAGTGACAGAAAGTATCTTCAAACCACATATCCAACAAAGGAATAGTATCTAGAACATACAACTAACTTTCAAAAGTCGATAGTGGGTAAACAAATTACAATTGGGCAAAAGACATAGAGAGAAATTTCACCAAACAAGATAGTCAGATGGCAAATAAGCACATGAAAGATGTTCAACATCATTAGGCAGTAGGGGGGTGCTGATTAAAACCACAGTGAGATCTCACTACCCAGCTATCAGAATGTCTAAAATAAAAAATAGTGACAACACCAAATGCTGTCAAGGATGTGGAGAAATTGGATCATTCACACATTGCTGATGGGAAGGTAAAATGGTACAGACATCTGGAATACATTTTGGCAGTATTTTCAAAAAGTAAATATGTTACTACCATATGGCCCACCAATTGTACTTCTGGGAATTTATCTCAAAGAAATAAAAATAAAATATGTTCACACAAAAATGTGCACATGAATTTATATCATCTTCATTTGTAATAACCAAAAATTGCAAATAACCTAATTCTCCTTTCATAAATACATGGTTAAACAAAGAGTGGTGCATTCATAACATGGAAAATTACTCAACAATGAAAAAGGAGGAATTATTGATATATAAATCTCAAGAGGATTATGTTGTGATAAAAGCCAATCCTCAAATGTGCATACTGTATGATTCCATTCATATATTCCTGTTGATAAGACACAAATTACTGGAATAAAGGTTTGAGTCCTTGCCAGGAGGTAAGGAGAAATTCAGGTTGGGAGGAAATTTACTAAAATAGGGTGATAAGAAGGATCTCCGTGGTGATAGAAATTTTCTATATTTTGATTGTATTAATGTCATTATCGTGATTGTGATGGTGTATAGTTTTAGGAAGATGTTACCATTGCGAGAAACCGGCAAAAGGTATATGAGATCTCTATGTATTATTTCTTACAACTGCATCTGACTCTACAATTATCTCGAAATTTAAAAAAATAATTAAAATGTCGAATGTTGTGGGATATTTGCCTTATGCTATTTATCCTTGGAAAAAAAGTACATTTGATATTCCACCCAATGTCCTCATATAAAGGCAAACTCTCACTATCTGATCCCCTAACAAGAAACAGAAAGAGAAATCTACTGCACCGTAAGAAATTCCACTGATTCCTTTACACTTTCTGGAAGAGAGTCCTTTAGGTTTGCAGTGCAGGAAAGGAAGCTATAGCGGAATGCTTATATTTTCCAGAGGCAAGTCATAAATTAACACCTTAGAGAAGCTTCTACATTTTAAAATTTATTTTCACAAACCGGAGAGCATCTAAAAAAGGTTGATAGGATAGAGAGTAGTCAGGAAGTCATTTCATATGAGAAGTAGTTAAGATATGGAAATTTAGCCTGGAGAGAAGAAATGTTAGCAGGTACATGTATTTGAAGGGCTGTTAGGCAAGACAAATGGGAGCTTATTTCCTCTTACTTATAAAGAGTGTTTCCCAAAGGGTGGCTCATATAGATGATTTTAGGTGGTGTAAGAACTAAAATATTTCATGTTAATGTTATGTTCTCATTTGTATATGTATTAGAAAAATGAAAATAGTACATCTTTTTTTATTATTATTATTGTATTATGTTAGTCACCATACAGCATCCC
>NC_048219.1:95985086-96037632 GCF_002007445.2 Ailuropoda melanoleuca
TGTTGATTTGCTCTACTGTACTTCTGTTTTCTAATTCATTGATTTCTGCTCTAGTTTTGGTCAACTGCTTCCTCATGAGTGGGTTAGGCCTGTCCCTCTGTAGCTGTTCCAGCTTCTTGAGGTGAGAATATAGAAACTGCATTTTAGATTTTTCTATTCTTTTGAGTGAGGCTTGGATGGCTATGTATTTCCCCCTTAGGACTGCCTTTGCAGTATCCCATAGGTTTTGGACCGTTGTGTATTCATTCTCGTTGGTCTCCATAAATTGTTTAATTTGTTTTTTGATTTCCTGGTTTATCGAGTCATTCTTGAGCAGGATGGTTCTTAGCCTCCAAGTGTTTGAGTTTCTTCCAGGTTTTTCCTTGTGGTTGAGTTCCAATTTCAGAGCGTTGTGGTCTGAGAATATGCAGGGGATAATTTCAATCTTTTGGTATTGGCTGAGACCTGTTTTGTGTCCCAGAGCATGATCTATTCTTGAGAATGTTCCATGGGCATTTGAATAGAATGAGTATTCTTTGGTTCTGGGGTGTAGTGTTCTATATATATCTATGAGGTCCAACTCGTCGAGTATGGCATTCAAAGCCTTTGATTCTTTGCTTAGTTTTTGCCAGGGTGTTCTGTCTATTTCTGATAGTGGGGTGTTGAGGTCCCCTACTATTACTGTGTTTTTATCTATATGTCTCTTTATTTTGGTTAAGAGTTGGCTTGTGTATATTGCTGCTCCCCTGTTGGTGGCATACATATTAATAATTGTCATATCCACTTGTTGAATACTTCCTTTAAGAATAATATAGTGCCCTTCTGTATCTCTCTCTATGGCCTCTAGTTTAAAATCCAGTCTATCTGATATGAGAATTGCTACTCCAGCTTTCTTTTGAGGTCCATTTGCGTGGAAGATGGTACTCCATCCCCTTACTCTAAGTCTGAATGCATCTTTGGGTTCAAAATGAGTCTCTTGTAGACAGCAAATGGATGGGTCATGTCTTTTTATCCAATCTGCAACCCTGTGGCGTTTTATGGGAGAGTTTAAGCCATTTAGATTGATAGAGATTATTGACAGATATGATTTTAATGATGCCGCCAGTGAAGTCTTTGTTTGTATCGGTTGTGACTTTGCACTCTGTATCACTCTTGGGGCCTTTTTACCTTTTTAGAACCCCCCTTAATATCTCCTGTAGGGCTGGTTTTGTGGTTACGAAATTGGTTAATGATTGGCGATTTTGGAACGTCTTTATTTCTCCATCAATTCTGAATGACAGCTTTGCTGGATAAAGGATCCTTGGCTGCATGTTTTTCTCTGAAAGAGCTTTAAAAATGCCCCCCCAAGCCTTTCTCTCATTCCAGGTCTCTGTAGACAGGTCTGACGTAATCCTGATACCTTTGCCTTGGTACGTGAGAAATTTCTTTGCCCTGGCCGCTTTCAATACTGTATCCTTGGATCTAATATTTGCAAATTGCACTGTGACGTGACGTGGCATAGGTTTGTCGTGGTTGAGCTTGGATGGGGTCCTCTCTGACTCTTGGACATGAATGCTTGTTTCCCTTGCTAGATTAGGGAAGTTTTCAGCTACAATTTGTTCAAATATCTCTTCTAGACCTCTGTTTTTCTCCACCCCTTCAGGGATGCCGATGATTCTGACATTGGATCGTTTCATAGAGTCAGTAATCTCCCGTAATCTACATTCGTGGGCGTGGATTTTTTTAAGACCAGCTTCTATTTTCATTTTTTCTTCTACTAACCCATCCTCCAATTCGCTAATGCATTCCTTTGCCTCAGTGACCCTGGCCATCAGAACCTCTAGTTTTGACTGCGTTTGGCCCACTGAGTTTTTAATTTCTGTCAGATTCGCTCTCATTTCTGCCCTTAGGGATTCTATATTCTCAGCAACGCTTTCTCTGATGCTTTTTTCAAGTTTACTCATCATCTTGACCATTGTTGCTCTGAATTCCATTTCTGATAATTGGGATACATCCGTATGTATTAATTCTGTGGCCGAGGCCAATTCTGTGGCAGAGGCCACAGACTCATTATCTTTTCTTTGCTGGGGGGGACTTCTCCTTCTTGTCATTCTGATGAGGAGAGATTGCGGGGTTGTCCAGAGCCCAAGTTATTGACTGGGACCTGGGCCGTGCGCCCTTGTTTTANCGCCCTTGTTTTATAGAGATCTTAGGGATGTGGGCTTCTTCCTTAAAGAGTTTATTTATTTATTTGAGAGAGAGAGAGACAGTCAGCAAGAAAGGGAACCCAAGCAGAGGAGTGGGAGAGGAAGAAGCAGGTTCCCGGTGGAGAAGCCCGATGAAGGACTCCTTACGGAGCGTTGTGATCACACCCTAATCCGAAGACAGGTGCTTGGTGACTGCGCCACTCAGGCGCTCCGGGTTGTGGGCTTCTTGATTTTTCAGCCTGCCTTCTGGGGGAGGGGCCTGCTGGCCGGTACTCAGAAAACTCTGTTTGGGTAAAGTCTCCGTGTCCTCTGTNCCGGGTTGTGGGCTTCTTGATTTTTCAGCCTGCCTTCTGGGGGAGGTGCCTGCTGGCCGGTACTCAGAAAACTCTGTTTGGGTAGAGTCTCCGTGTCCTCTGTGAGGGGGGATGGGGATGGGCACCCTGCGAGCTGGTATTTCTNAGCCGGTATTTCCGGGCTTTTGTTCTCTGGCGGCTTTCCCTGGCGGTTTGCTATGCCTCTTCTGAGAGAGCAGCAGCGGCTGAAATTCAGCCTCTGTCTCAGAACAGAGGGATCGCGGATCGTTCTCCACTGATGTTCTGGCCACTTTAACTCTGTTTCTGTTGGTGCTGCTCAACCCTGCAGCATCCCGGGCTGTGCGCCCCACACCTGGCATCCCAGCCCTCACTTCCAGGGCCGGCGCATCTCTGTCCTTTGTGTTTCCAACCCCGCCAACCGCCCCGCGCGCTCTCTCAGAGCTCCTGTTCTCAGTCTGCTGTCTCAAGAGTGCGGGTCTGCGGTCCATCCGCTCCCCCATGCAGGTGGCTACCGCGTCCCGGCGCCCTGACACGGAGGCTCCCTCCCCCTTCCGTTTATCTTCTGATATCTGTGCGCGGTTTCATGGCTCCCCGCTTCGTACCTCGATACTCAGCACTGGAGATGTTCATTTGTAGAGATCCAGATGTATCTTCCTGCGTCTCAGGCTGATTCTGTGGATGTTCCTGCTGGTCTGGTACCTATCCAGCTCAACTCAGGGGACTGGCTGAAAAAGGGGTCCCCTATTCCTCCACCATCTTAACTCCCCCCCAATAGTACATCTAATAATACAAATTTTCACTTAAAATAGGATATATACATTCTCTATTAAAAATATACCTAGTTTTTAAAAGACATTTTTTAAAAGAAAACTATAAGTAAATAAGAGTATAGATGGGTCATGACTATAACAAATTTGAAGGCTGTTTATGAAGGTGAGTGTGGGTTTTCACTAGAGATACATGCCTGTTTATCACTGTAAGTCTTCAGGCAGATCTAACAAAATGCATCTAAGATGTTGGAAGAAGGGTTCTTATCACAGTTGACTTTCTGAGAAAGGTGATCTCTTAGATCCTTTCTTGACATTTCAGGATCTTAGGATCCATGGTTTTCTGAAATTGGTTTTGGAGGACCCGTGGAAATCAACTATTGTATAATTGCCGCAGATGTACTAAAATTAATTGCAATGACATTATTTCAACCTAAGAAAGAGCAATCTGCAAATTCAATTCTCAGAACTGTTTATTTTTGGATCCAATGTCATCTCCCAGGAATACTATTTACACAATGGATTTGAGCGCTCTCTCATGGTTTCCTATACAATTGGTCCAGGGCAATTGGGAAAGTGCTTTTAATAATCCCCCAGATGAGTTTGATGTACACTATTCAGGAATGATTACCCTAGATTATAAAAACAGAACATACCCATACTCATTCAAGGTTTTGAGGTCACAGTCAAAAAGCCCAATTTACAGAGTTCTTTCTAGCTAGAAAGTATAATTCTATTTTAGTTTATGGCAAATTAAGTGTTATTTGTTTAGACTGCAAGACTATTTATGACATAAGTCATATTATATATATCATTTATCCTCCAGGATACTGGACAAAATGAATATTTTTGAATGTAGTTTAGCTTACTAATGTAAAATGTTTACATTAATTTTTTAAGGTATTCACAATTTAAATTAATGCATTAATAAACACTGTGTATATAGAGCTATAACATTTGCTAATGAGGAACAGTTGGGAGACAATACATAGAAAATTGCAGGAAATTTTTATTTTATGTTGTTTTTTTTAAAGATTTTATTTATTCATTTGAGAGAGAGAGAGCATGCATGAGCACAGGACTAAAGGCAGAGGAAGGGAGGGAAGCTGACTCCCCACTGAGCTGGGAGCCTGACACAGGGCTTGATCCCAGGACCTGGATGGAGATCATGACCTGAGCCAATAACCAACTGAGCCACCCAGGTGCCCCAGGAAATGTTTATTTTAATTCCATCCCAATAAGTCTGTCCAAACACTTGAAAATGTTGGTGATTTTCATCTCCCTTGCTCCATATTGAACAAAGATTGCACAAAAACTTATACTTCATGGATTGATTGAACATTTGCAATAATAATAACATTTACCTATTGATCTTAATGTGACACTGCTCTCAACACTTTATATATAGTAATCCATTTGTTCTCCTCAACAGCCCTTCAGGTTGGTAATGTTTACAGATAGGAAGAATAAGACACATCTAGCTAATGTGTAGCGGCACTGGGATTTCACCCCAAGTGTTTTGAACATTATCAAGCTCACCAAAGGAATGACTTTCAAAGTTTCTTTTATTTTTTTTTCATTTTTATTTTTAAAGATTTATTTATTTATTTATTTGACAGAGATAGAGACAGCCAGCGAGAGAGGGAACACAAGCAGGGGGAGTGGGAGAGGAAGAAGCAGGCTCATAGCGGAGGAGCCTGATGTGGGGCTTGATCTCATAACACCGGGATCACACCCTGAGCCGAAGGCAGATGCTTAATGACTATGCCACCCAGGCACCCCTCAAAGTTTCTTATCCAGGATAAGTTATATGAAACATGTTCCTTGTAGATACCTAAAGTGCGCGTGTGTGCACGTGCACACACACACACACACAATGGAAAGAAACATTTTTGAAATGACAGAACCCATGAACTTGCAATACTTTTCTCATCTATTTCATTTTTAAAATTCTAGATGAGGTCCACTAAACTAATTTCACAACCCATCAATATATTGCAAACTACTACCTGAAATAAAATGCACAGTGCACTATCTGTGCTATGCAGGAAATTAGGAGTTGCAAAAGGAAAAAGGATGAAGATCCTATGTCTAAGTACTGAAGCTACAGGAGATTTAGAGGTTGATGAATGGTGCTCAGGGCAAGCCACTGTGATACACCCAAGAAGCTATGGAAGAGAGCAAAATGCCTAGAGCTTCCAAACAAGCATAAAGCGCTTACAATTTTTGGAGGCAATGTGGTATGATGGGTAAAACCAGGAGCCAGGAAACCAGAATTGAAGATTGGATCTGCCAATTACTATCCAAGTATTCTCAGGAAAATAATTAATCTCTCTGAGATCTTATCTGTTATTCTGGAATAATGTAGCAGATGATTTTGCTGCTGGAAATCACATCCTACTTATGAGTTCAACCACAACCGCAGTGGACAGATTTATCTAAGCTCAGACTTACACTGATGGAGTCTCATTTCTAAGTCCAGCCTTGTGTCTTTTCTTGAGCTGTTCGATCTCCTACGTGTTCAGAGGAATTAATGCCCAAGGAGGCAATCTACAACTGGTGAATAAATCCCCAACTTCCTGTCCTCAGAACAGATGAATTGGAAACTATTCTTTTCACAGAGATCCCACAGAAATGAGTTCCCATTGCATATAGAAGTTACCAGGCCACCGTCCTTTATGTTGGCTTCCCCTTCTTTTCTGTATTATTCTTTCCACTCCCTTACTCATTCTTTCTGGGACCACCTCACAAATAAATTACCTGCACCCAAATCCTTGTCTCAGTCTCTACCATCAGTGTAACATGAATTAAGAGAAGAGAACTAAATGACAGAACTACATTCTATCTCTATTGGAAGACCTAGTACATATCAAATAATTGATCAAATAATATAAAGTGTTTCTAGGTGAAGACTCTATCACAGTTTAGAGGGCAAAACCAAAAACAGAGCCAAAAATAGTTTGAAACTAAGAACAAAAATCGTAATACTAGTAAATAAATTGAAATTCAAACCCAGGCCAGTTCTTAGCCCTCTGCAGCTTAGAATAATATTATAGAATTTAATCCAGAATTTTTTCCTAGCAATTTCTCTGAAGGGTATTATTAAAGATGGATGCAAACAAAATCATTGTGCCTATATACGATAAACTGTTATGAACCCATAAAAATATGAAATATATTTACAGATGTAGAAGGATGTTCATACCATATTGTTGAATAAAAACAACAGGCTACAGTTCAATATGTAGACCATGATCTTATTTGTAAACATATCATCTACAGGAGTAAGGTATACATGACTATAAAAAAATAAAATTTCATGGCTATATATTATAATTTAAAGAGTAGTTGCCCTTTTTTGGGTAGAATTTTGGGTTTTGTTTAGCATTTTTTTCTCTACATTTTGTAACATTTTATTTTTGCAGTCAACATAAATTTCTTGAGCTAACTCAACAAATAATACGGTTGACTCCATTGTCCTTGCTCCTTCAACCCCCCCCCCATCATTCAATCTAGCAGTGAGCTTTGTAAGGAAATGGAGAACCATGTCCAAATATCTTCCAAATATCCTGATGGTACAGCTCAGAATCCTTTTAGAGCAGTGTCAAAACCCTAACTCTGAAAGGCTGATTCAAGTCAAGTTGTATTACAAGCCAGAGAGAAATCTTGACTTTCCCTAAAGCTGGTATCGGAGCTTTAAAATCTCATTTTATCCATCTGTTTAAGTAGCATCAGAAGGACCAGTCCAAACCCAAGGCATGACTACATTTGGGAGAACACTAAACACAGATACAAAGCTGAAAGAACATGGACAAAGGCCTGGGTGACAAAAGGTGGGGGATTCCAGCAGAACCTCTAGGGTTCTATAGGGGCCAGAACCTGTGCCAACATACCCTTACCTGTGCATATTCATCAGACACTACTATCTGGTTACAGGTATTACATGAGATATTCTCAAGCAAGGTCATCCAATAATTCATGACAACATCAATGTCAGAAAACTAGAGATGGAGTGTGAATTTGGGAGATTACCTGTGGTTTGTCAAACAACTTGACTTAGTAGGACAATCTACTGCCAAGGACCTCTTCTCAAACAAAGTTTATAATTCTAATTAAAGTTCTCTGGCTACACCTGTCAAATTAAAAGGGCTATATTCAGAGTCATTTGGAAGCATGCTGCCCAGGTTATACTTAATAAGTTGGTCTATGAACTTGCTCACAAGAATTACTGGAGCACAGATTTGATGGGATATGACAAAATATTTCTAAATGAATAAATGAATGAATGAAAAAAATGTGCATAATATACATGCCATTGTGTCCCACTTTCTAAGTCCTCATAACAAGACACTTGACATTGACTATCTTTTAATTCTTTCTGCTTAATGGGAGTTTGAGCTTTACTTTCTTTATGGAAGAGGTTTTAAAATGCTCAGCCTTTCCCTAAGCCACAGAGATAGTAGGTGATGGGACCAGCCTGTGCATCTCATACATTGGGCTGTTTCTTCTATATTATGCTGGCTCCAACTCTAGCATCACCACTTAGGAAAAGCACTAATCTCCTCTTTAAGCCCTAATCTTTTTAGTTTGTTATTCTTTCTGGAAAATGGTAACGAAAGCAGAGAAGACATTGGTCATGTTGGCATCATGAAAAGAGTAGATGCTAGCTATCTGAACAGAAGAGATGGCTTTATGTCTTTCAATCTTTTCAATAATTGTGCACTATTTTGGTTCCTTCCAGTCCCAAACACTCAAGCTTATTCCAACCCTTAGTCAGAGAATGAGGGTTGGCACACTCTCCTGAAAATGGAAAAATGCAAAGGAACTACTTGGGAAAAAAAAGAGGGCTGCACATGTTTCTCCTCTGCTGGCAAAAATTAGTGAGGGGAAACATCAAAGGCACCAAGAAGGTGTTTGTAGAAAAGAAACAAGAGCCAAAGGGGAGTTGACATTGGGTCCAATACAGTTAACTGAAGGAGGAGACTCAAGGACAAGCTTGAAGTTTTCAAACAAGTGGGCATAGTCAGGGGTGGAGGACACAAGGAGAAACATCAGATGTGGACATTGCCATACATACTCTATAGCTGCTCAGGAAAATGGAGAAGCTAGAGACTCTAGTAACAGCAGAAGATAGGGTCCCTGCTGAAATAGAGCTGATGCAGAATGAACTATTGTCCGTAAGAGGCAGAAGTGACTGGGATTAGCAATCAGAATCTGTGGATTAGCAATCAGAGGGCTCTGGAAGGGGACTCAGGCTGAAGCCCAAGAGTGTGAAGGTGAAGCTGTGGTAAGGAGTGAGGCTGTCTGGATTTTAATTCCGGCTTCACCACCTATTACCTTGGGTAAATCATTTAATCTGTTCTGGCTCAATTTCCTCTTTCATAAAATGGGCAAAATAATAGTCTCTACTTCAAATCAGAAGAGAAGCATCCTCACTTTGCATGTTTCTGGCATGCACACTTTTGACTTACCACCATTTAGGTAAATAACAAAGTTCTCCAATGACAGGGCTCAAATTTCAGTTCCCATGGTATATTAAGTGTGAGTAACTGCATAAGTCAAAACTTGGCTGCTAGTTCCTGAGGCCTCACATCACCACACATATAACAGATGGGTGGCATGGTCAGTGGCCAATCACATCACGTCTCTCACAGTCACTGTGCCTGTTATTTAGTTCACATGCAGACAGCCAGGTGTATGACTGTGTTGCTTCCTTGTTCCAGTGATACAAGGAAGGTGGCATCTTACAAATGTGGGTATTTGAAAAAGGAAACTGGGAACGAAAATGCAAGTGCAGTAAAGAAATGAAAGTGGTGACACTAGAAATGAAATGCCAATTGAATATGAATGGAATTATAAAGCCAAGAGCTGACCTTGGGAATGTTGACATGCTGCTCTTCAAGAGACTCCACATGAAGCCAGAGGACTCTAGGGAAGGCAAACTTATCAACATAAATGAGAAAAGGTGTCATGATAAATGCGATGAAGATGTTCCAGAGGAAGTGACAATGACGGAAAAAGCCACATCAAGGAGAACCTCAGAGTCTGATGCTAACTGAAGTAAGTCAGACAGAGAGAGGCAAATACCATATGGTTTCACTTCTATGTGGAATTAAAAAAAACCAAAAAACCAAAAAGCAGAAACAGACCCATAAATACAGAGAACAAAGTGATGGTTGCCAGAGGGAAGGGGGTAGGGGCATGGGCAAAATGGATGAAGGGGAGTGGGAGGTACAGGCTTTTAGTTACGGCATGAATAAGTCACAGGGATAAAACCTACTGCATAGGGAATATAGTCAATGATATCGTAATAGCTTTAAATGGTGACAGATGGTAGCTACCCTCGTGGTGAGCACAGCATAAGGCATAGACTTGTTGACTCACTATGTCCTACACCAGAAACTAATGTAACATCATGTGTCAACTATACTTCAATATATACATAAATAAGAGACCCTCAGAGATATTTTTCAACACTGAAAGGACAAACAATAAAATGTTAAAAGCGGATCCAAACTGAGAAAGGAGTTTGCCAATCCACCAAGTCATGGAGAAGATGCCTGTTCCATACTGTAAGTGGTAAAATGAGATGAAGGCAAACACTGCTCCAACTGTTCTTGGTAAGTTTTTTTTTTTTTGCAAAGAAATAAGAAACACTTTGATTCCCTGTGTTTCTAGTATTTCAAATTAAAGTATACTAGCTAATTATTAATTTAACTATTTGCCCAAATATTTAAAATTAACTATGAGAATGTCTTTTAATGTTTGAGAGTAATTTTTAAAAGTCACAGAACAAGGGCACCTGGATGGTTCAGTTGGTTAAGCAGCTGCCCTCAGTTCAGGTCATGATTTCAGGGTCCTGGGATTGAGCCCTGGGGTTTGGCTCCCAGAGTCGGGCTCCCTGCTCGGTGGAGAGTCTGCTTCTCCCTCTCCTTCTGCCCCAACCCCCAGTCTGGTACTCACTCTCTCTCTCCCTCAAATAAATAAATAGAATCTTTATAAAAAATCAAAAAAAGAAAAGTCACAGAATAATTGTCCTTCTCCGCATTGGCCATTGAGTCTGCTTTGCACAGTTTCAACTTGCACAGACAAAAGAAGAAATGTCTGCATTGCTCTGAAGACTAAATGAGATGAACTATGCAAAGTGCTTTGCCCACAGCGAATGACAATTTGGAATAATACTAACAATACCAAGCACATAATAGATATTATGAACTTTTTTCCTACAGAAGTATAATCTGTGATTAAAAGCTGAGTTTGTGTACTATTAAAGGTGAGCTAAAAAACATCCTCCTCCCCAAAAGAAAAAAAGAGTAAGATATCCATGTCCTAATTTCTGGAACTTGTAAATTTTCCTTATAGGACAAAAAAGCAGAAGAGTCTTCACAGATTGATGAAGTTAAGGATATTGAGATGGAGAGATTATCCTGCAGTACATAGATAGGACCTAAATGCAACCACATTTATCCTTAATAAGAGGGAGGCAGAGGGACATTTTACGCACAGAAGAGGCTGAGGCAATGTGATTTCTGAGGCAGAGACTGGAGAGGTGCAGCCACAGCCAAGGAAAGCTGGCAGCCTCCAGCAGCTGGAAGAAGCAAGAAAAAAATCCTCCCCTAAAGTCTACGGTGGCGGGGAGCTTGTCCTGCCGACACCTCATTTTTGGCCAAGTGATATAATTTCAGACTTCCGGATTCTAGACTGTGAGACAATACATTTTGGAAATTTAAGAGATCAAGTTTGTGCTCATTTGTTACAGCAACCATAGGAAACTAATTCATTATCTTCCTGGAGTTTGCATATTATCCCATTATCTTTTTGTTTGTGGAGCTAATTCAAATCCAAAAACATTTATCAAGTACCTACAAGTACAAGGCAGCTGGAATACAAATCCGAATAAGACAAGTCTCCTGTCATATAGATGCTCATAACCTACATAAAAGGTGAATAGAACTGTTGCAAGATAGTGTCGTCACTCAAATTCTGGCTCTTGGTTACAAATGGTGGCATATTTGCATAGTGGAATATTATCTGACTACTTAAAATGTGGTTGTAAACAATGTATTCACCTAGAAATGTCTTCACATGTATGGATATGTTAAAAACCCAGTGCCATTAAATAATTTTGACAGGGCATAAAAAGTGTTCACAAGTATATGGTCCAAGTCATGATTCGGTTTTGTCTGGGTAGTGAGTTTTTAGCGTTTGTTTTCATCTTCTTTTTGTTTATGCTTACTAACTTCCTAATTTTTTAATAATGAGAAAACAATAAAGGTATTTTTATTAAAAACTGTCTGGGCTGAGTGCCAGTTAGAAGTACCTTCGGGATGAAAAAGTAAGACAGAGGAGAGATGTAGGAACACTGACCAGGTGACACGTCTCCTCATCGAAGGTCCCGAGAACAATAAAAGGATTGTTATCGTCTCCTACTGACAGGTGATCTGGCCACCCAGAAGAGTATATACCATTTTCATTCAATGCTCAGATGCCATTGATTAAATGGAATGTCACTGATTTAGTAACAATCTTCAAAGAGAAAAAAACTCATCACTAGATTAAATATGCATATCCTAAACTCAATGAAATACTACAATGAAATATTACAGCAAAGCCTATCTTAAATTTCAAGATATGTGATAATTTTCCAAAAGTAACCTGGTTTTATCCTCCTCTCAAAGCTAAAGTGAAATCACTGGGATTAAACACCAGCATTCTAGAGGCTTAGCAGGAGTGTCTATTGTCCATAATCCTCTCCAAAAACTAAGAAGAAAAGAAATGCTGTCTGTCGTGCCGCACCCCACCTGTCAGCAGGCTCCGCCACCCCCAGTCCCTGATGCACTCGCAACAGTTCCCATGGCAGCTGAGTTTAGATTTTTGGAATCTAAGCCCTGAGGCATTCCTCTGACTGTTGCAGTGGCTACTTTGATATTCTACCTCGAGAGCATATCCACTTACTGTTAATAGCTCCAGAAAGTATTTCTCAGTTTGAAACTGAAATCAGACTATGAACACATCGAGCTTTTCTAGCGTTATAAAGCAGATGGACTTTAAGCTGATAAACCTCCAGACGGAGACTAACATTAGTATCAACACTGTGAACTAAATTGGATTTTTTTACTTTTGATTATGAGTCATCTAGTTTGTGGATTGTAGCTCAACCATGTTAAACTGAGAACACCAACCATGAGACGAAGTGGCTATTGCTCAGCAACTGAATTCCTATTTCTGTTGGTTGCTACTGCCATTCTTCCAGTGTTCTAAATTTGGATCCTTTGTGTTGTTATAATGACAAGCTTCATTTTTCAGTGCATTATAGTTTCTGTTATGCATACAAAGTCTGCATTTGTACAACTCTTTAAAGAATTAATATTCTTTCACTTCCAAGATGTGGAAACAGACACTTAGGGGGATTTAGAAACTTGACCAAAGTAACGGAGCTTGAAATTAGTCATGTTGGCTTCTGACCGCTCTTTGTGACTCATTCATTTCTATATTGACACTGTGGGCTCACCTTTGACTGGGGGCAGTTCTCCTGTTCTTAGTACCTGCATAATTAGGTTGAATAATTACCTCTGCAGCACATAGGGACCAGGTTGGACAATTGGAGTGAAATTGGCCAGGAGTAATGACATGGCTCAGGGTCTGCTTCAGGGAATCTACCAATGTGTCATGTATTTTTTTTTTTTTAATGCTTGTCATTTGCTCACTCTTAGGACAGAATATTGAGTAATTAATTGTTATTCTTTTGCCAAACTATGCTTTTACTTATCATCGTCTGTGTCTGCCTCAATATGACTGCCTTGTTAAGGCCTTGTCTGCCTGATTACCCAGGGCCTCACATGATTCACCTCTTCAGTAAGTATGGAGTACTCACTCTAGGTGGGCACTGGGGATTACAACTGTGAACAAGACAGACTAGAACCTGCAGGAATGAAGAGAAACAACCAATTATACTAGAATCGGACAAACTACACACAGTATTATGAGAATGTCTCACAGAAGGAAGCAATCTAAACTGAGTCAGAAGAAAACTTTCACATGGGGCGCCTGGGTGTCTCAGTTGTTGGGTGTCTGCCTTCAGCTCAGGGAGTGATCCGGGGACCCTGGGATCGAGCCCCACATCCGGCTCCCTGCTGGGAGCCTGCTTCTCCCTCTCCCACTCCCCTTGCTTGTGTTCCCTCTCTCACTGGCTGTTTCTCTCTCTGTCAAATAAATAACTAAAATCTTAAAAAAAAAAAAAAAAAAAAAAAGAAGAGAACTTTCACAAAAACTGACATTGTAGCCAAAACCTGAAGACAGGAGTCAGGCTGCCGTGAGGGCATGACATGCCTGACCCTCCCTGTGAAAAGCGTGTCTGGAGATTAAGGGCATGTGCAGACTCACATGCATTAGTAGGATTTCAAAGAGAATCAGAATGGCTGAAACCTGGAATCTAGTCACGGAAGACAGAGGAATTGTGAATAATGATGTAGGATTAGTAGGCAGAAAGCTGATTACTGACATTTTCATAAGCTATTTTAAGGAGTTTGGACTTTATCAATGAGCAATGAGCTATCACTGAAAATGTTCTTTAAGCCAGGGAATGATGATGTCAGATTTATATGGTAGTACAATAAATAAATAAAGTAGAGGAGTGAAAAATGAATGGATGTAGGAGACGGTAAGATGCCTACAGCAGAGTAGTGATCCTGGTGTCCAAAGACAGCAGTCTGCACTGGGATGACCTCATTAGACATGGAGCAAAGTAAGACATAGAAGGGTCACAAAATTGACAGGATTTGTGATTGATTGGACATGTTGAATGAGAGAAAGGAAGGCCTATGGATCTTTGCCTGGATTCTTCCTACTATACCAGATAAACAAATTAGATTAACCCTACAACTATTGACATTTATCAGGCAGTGTTCTTAATTCTTGACTTTTAATACCAATGTGGAGCCTGTTCACAGTATCAGTTTTATTCTTTCTACTTTAAGTATTAGAAACCCCAATTCTGATTCACTTAACCAGTGCAGGAGGATTTCATCTTAGATATCCAGAAATCCAAAGAGAGAATAGTCTTAAGGTTAATTGACTTAGCCACTCCATTATATCATTGGATAGGTAGTTTCTTTCCATACTTCCCTTCTATAAGCATCAGCTTCATCCTCAGTCTGGTTTTGTAAGTGTTTATAAGATAGTTTCCTGCAGCAGTGGGAAGAACATATTTTCTTGTCATTTCCAGCAAGAGAAAGAGCCTGGCTTCTTTCACAGAAAATATGGCAGATTCTGCTTTGCATCTCATTGGCCGAAATGAGCAATAGTCCTACCCATCCCTGAACAAAATCTCTAGCACTTGCATGGAAATACAATACTTGCCTTAAACTATCCACCCAGTGTGGAATGTCCTATGCTCAGATTTATCCTACTACTTTGACAGCTTCACTAGTGTCTTGAGATGGGAGCTCTATCAAGCCTGGAAATGAAGGATTCCCCATGCCTTCTTCTCAACCTAGACCCCTTTGGGTTCATTTCTGCCTGACTCTTCTTCAGATCAGAAACTGCATCTTGACCTTGCTCTCTATCCTAATGGCTTTCATATTAACAAAGGCTCTTGTCTCTTGGGTAGATGATTTTGGTAGCTCCCTAACTGGTATGCTGTCCTCAAACTCACTCCACTGCACATCTCCCACCTGTATCCCTACTCTATTCAGCCAATGAATCTTGCATAGCTGCCATATTTTAATAATGGGGACCTCCCTTCCCCAGGCTAAGACCATGTTATGGCAGTGATATAATTGATTTGCCAATCCTCTAATAGATTTCTGTTAAGTTTCATCTGGGCACATGGCTTACACAACTAAAGTCTATATTACAGCTGTGAGCATGAGACAAAGTTGCAGCCAATGGAAAAGGAGCATAAATTGAATATTTTTTGTTGCAATTTTTATTTCATCTTATTGAAAAGAAGCCATCCCATCTCACAGGATACAACAAGGGTAACCTTGACAGACTACTCCTTTATAATCCTGTTACATCTTATACTTATTATGAATGCTATATTTTAAGTCGCTTATACTGAAATTAACAATTATTTGAATAACTGTTTGTATTTCTATACTATAGGCAGAGACTTTGCCTTTTTTTCCCTTGGTATGCCAGGCACTTTATTGTAGTGCCTGGCATATAAAAGGACTTAAAGAGTGTATGCTGAATGTGAAAAATATGTGTTGAGTACTGTAAATCAAGCTGAGCATAAGTGCTTTCATAATTCTCATTTAATGTTTCTTGTACTTTAAACTTCTCTTTCCAGATGATAACTAAGTAAGAACAAGAACCAGAACTTCTTATTTTGTGGCTGGTTTACTGATAAAGGTTTCAGTAAATACATTTGAAATCACTTAAACTGGAATTACAGAATTTAGAATCAGAATACCAAAGTTGTAAGGAATCTTAGCAATTATCTAAATCAATATTCCTATTTAAAAAAGAGGAAAGTTACACTTGGAGATGTACACTAACTAGTCTAAGAGGACATAACTGATATGACAAAACTGGAAATATAACTTGATCTTCTAACTCCAAGTGCACTGACAAATGACCCTTTACTATGTGTTGTGATTTCTACTGGTTCATAAATTAGTAATTCAGAGCTCATACTTTGGTTGTATCATTTTTTAGGCTTTATGGGGAATTAAAAAAAAAAAACAGATATGACTGACCCCAAGTTTCTCTTGATCTTTTTGCTACAACAAAACCATCAAGAGAAAATCATTAGAACCCAGAAAAAGGAACAAAAGCATAACAAAACAAAACAAACAAACAAAACCCCCGTAACAACCTGCATCTCTTATCACTAAAATTAGAACTCTTTTTAGTCATTAATTAGATGAATTCACAATTGAGTAAATGTGATTCATCCTCCCAGAGTCCTTTCTGCCAATGTGGAGAGATAAATATGAATGCGGGCTCTCCCATGGAAAAATGCCAGAAGGACCCTCTGTGTGTTTCTTCAAAACAAAAACAAAAACCTCCACAGAAGAAAGAAGCCTCTATCTTTTTTTTGCGTTCTACTCAACTTGGCTCTGATTCAGGATTAGGATTTCCTACGTGGACAGCATAGAACTTTCTGCACCTCTAGCCTTAAATCTGTAGCCCCCATCCTGTCTCTAACCATGTTCACATGCTATGAGAAGTCTTTCAGTTGTGTTTGGAAAGCATTTGTTGAGCATCTGCTATGTGCTAGAGACTGTAACAGGTACTGCAATGAAAACAATTGATTAAAACGGGGTCCCAGCTTTCAGTGAGGTGATGCTTAGATAGGGACTCACATAGAAGACTGGTCATTTCCCTACATTGTATACACAGTTCTAGGAAATTACAGAGAAGTTACTGCAGTGCTAAATACACTCCTGGACGATATAATAATTGCTTATATCAGTAAGTTTCCTATCCAATGAGAAAGCAGTAGGCATGGTAAACACAGAGGAAAATGGGCCGGGGATGTGAGAGATCTGAAAATGTAATTTTATAAGGTGTGGCAGGAGTAGCTGTGAGACTGTGGAGTGTCTGTGGGATTCTGGAGTAACTCTGGGATTCTAGAGTAATTGTAGTGTTCTTGGAGTGGCTGTGGGGTTCTGTACTAACTATGGAATTTCAGAGTTAGCTGCGGGACTCCAGAGTCACTGCAGGCTTCCAAACTGTAGGATAAGGGGGGTGAGCACCTTGAGAGAATCTTCTTTGTTTTTAACTTTTTTTTTTTTTTTGTAAGAGGGGTTTAAACTTAATTTCTGTAATTGTTTTAGAAAGTCCAAACAAGGATTCATTGATCTTAGAGAAAAACTCTAGTTCAACCTGAGGTAAAAGCCAGCATTCTCAATAGCAGCGCTCTTTCTCAGGGAGGTATGTCTCTCAGCCATTGAATACTCTAGCGTTCAGTATGCTACCATTGGGTCACAGAGAGACCAAAGCATTGATTCTCTCAGCTCTTGAGTAGAAAGGCAGGGCCTTGATGAACCAAGTCTCTGGCCAGTTGTTTATGACCAAAAGCTGCCTTTGCCTTTACCTAGGGGTCCATGTTGCTATTTTGATTTTCTGTGCTCTACGACGTGTGAAGCACTGCTGTAGAATATATTTCTTGATGTACGTTGAAATATACAATGTCCAAAGTCCAGATGATTTTAAGATTCTATGTGAAGAGTAAAGGAAGGGAAAGAGGAAGATCAGAACTATTTATTGAGCTAATCTTCGTCTCATTTGTCGCCTCACTTAATCTTCACCACAGTTCCACAGGTAGGCATTATTTCTCTCTAGTCTATTTGGAGAGGTACAGCGGCTGCACACAAATCAATTAGGGAAGCAATGAGTTAAGGAAATGTGAAATGCCACGGGGCTGGTTAAGTGCAGGAGGAAACAGAGAAGACAGCTATGGTGGATGCCCTGTGATGACATGGATAGGCTGGACTGAGGGTAGGGGAAGGAACACAATTTTGGGAGAAAGAAAGATACAACAGACTTGAACTATGGGATCATGAGAGCAAGCAGGAGATAAGGACACCAGAATGACTGGAACAGTCTGGCAGACAAAGTTGGCTGAGGAGAGAGTCAGATTTAAAAGGTCTTGGGTTCTAAGAGGAAAAATGTGGACCTGAAGCTCCTGGCACTGAGAAACATCTGTGACAATAATATCAGAGAAAACCAGACTATAAAAGAACTGGAAAAACACCATCCATGAGATTCCAGATGAAAGTCTATAGCTGTAGTCCCTGAGCAATACTACGTTCAGCTCTGATGTTCATTTTCTGAAGTAAATAAAGGTCCTTGGATCTCTGTTGGTGTCTTTTCTTCTACATAGAAGTCTCACTTTGACCTAATTGGATAAATATTTATTGAGGACTTACTCTGTATCAGGCTCTCTTCTAGACACTGGCAATACAAAATGAAAAGGACATTTTTCATGTTCTTGATGACCTCATAATCTGGAGGTGTAAAGGGCAGCATATGGCATATACACCAGCAAGACTTCTAGTGAGGCAAGATAAATCTCATTACCCCCACACCTCAGATGACAAATCCCTATGGATTTGGGGGCCTTGCCTTTTGGGGCAGCATCCAGAAAATCCCCTATGTTACTAATGCACCCTTACTTCCTCGTCACCAGACTTTCCTTTCTCTGACACCAAGCCTTTCAAGAGTCCACTGGAGGTCCAGATGCCACCAAAATGTTTATCTGAATTCAAAGATTATTATATTATAATATATCATCTTTCCCCTAAGGGGAGTGTTGCATTTTAAAAAGCAGCTCCCTTATTTTAACCATAAGAGCAAAATGACCATGGTGAAAATTTCTGGCACTCTGTAAGATTCTGGGGGAGATAATTTTGCAAAGAACTTTCAAATGTTTATTAAATCCTATTCCTAACTACCTAGAAATAGGAGTTGGTAGGGTGAGGACTTTTCTTGTTATCAACCACATGCAAAAGAACCTGGTCTCACTTAATCCTTGAAAACTGTGCAGTATGGCTTATTGTTTCTATTTTACAGATGTGAATACCAAATTCACATGACTTGCAAAAGCTCACATAGCCAGGCAGTGGCAGAGCTAGGATTCAAAATAAAATCTGCTCCGTGCTAAATTCTATTTATTTACTTATTTATTTATTTATTCCGTGAAGGACCTTCCCTATCCACATAAGCACATAAAGCAGGCACTCACACAGGTGTCTCATACATAGACTCCTTGCAGTTCACACTTTTGACCACCATGGGTTATGATTTCTGACAGGACTTTTAGGTAACTCTGCTTCTCAGCTATAGGAATACTGGCCTGTGGATTACAGGAAGAGTTTCCCATAAGCGTCTAATAATTTCATAGGTCCCCCAATGTGTTTTCCTCTGGTAAGCTGCCACCCCCAGCTGCCTCCCAAATTAATGTGATCAGGGCATGCCTTTGTAGCAAAACAAACTCGCTCATGCTTTCCTTATTGAGAATTGCTTAGCCTGATTAATCACGACAGATGTCTTCATAGTGGATGGATTTCTCATACTGGCATCTCTCAGCATTTAATTCCACTTTGTGCTTAAGTTCAGGAAAGGTAAAAGGGCCACGCTCCACACAATAAAATAAAACTCTCCTTCAGCTACACATATATGTTGAGCCTTAAAGGTTATGGACCTCAGTCAACTACAGAAAGAGTATGACAAGTCATTGACCATTAGAATCAGAAAAGATCTGAAGCATCTACATTTGTAACTTCATTATTTTAAGGAAACTATGTTTGTGAGAAGGAGAATTATTTTTCAAGCACAATGCTGCTTCCCTTACATAATGCTATTCCTGCATTTTTTTATTGCATTCATCTGATATTTTTATTACCGAGCACACTCTGTGTTGGCATTCATAGGCTCTTGTCCTTGACAAACTTGCATCTTGTTGAGAGACCAGAGTCACAGGTATATTGAATAATTTTACAGTGATGTCAGACAGAAGATAATCAAGGCTGACAAAGCAGCGCCAGAGCCACGAGAATAGTGGTTTCTCAACTCCTTAATGGATCTATGAAAACACAAGTCTGCCCCCCACCATGATAGAAAACAGATAAAAAGACAGGAACCATATCTATCGAGTGCCTGATACGGGCCAGGTACCACAATAAGCAATAAGCACTCCCGGTTATTTTTACCTCTACTACCACATCCCTACAAAGTTCATATCATTACCACCATTTTATAGAAGGAGAATCTGAAGATCACGCTAATAGCTTAGAGAGCCAGGACTGAGACCTAGTCTGATTTGAAAGGCTCTGCTCATTAAAGTGTAGCATGGCTTCCCTTTGGGGAGAAAAAGCAAAAGCATAATTTTCTTAGGCATTCATAGGATTAGAGGCTTTTCCATTGTTTTATTTATTGCTCAAAGGAATGTGATGTATATACATTATTTTAATAACCAGTGAATCCATTTTATAGTCATGACTTTAAAATACACACAAACAAATCTAATGAGTCCATTAGTTTTTGAAAATGTTAATAACACTGCTAAGGGCAAATTTTACTACTTAAGGTAAGAGTAAAGAATAAATATAATAAATAAAAAATGCACTAGTGTTATTGAAAATACATTTTATTTTATGACTTATCACATAAACAAGGAACAATAAATACATTAGCAACTAAAATTTCAATAACATTGTTGGCAATAATATTCCTGATAATAATTTTACTTCTATAACTTAAAAAAAAAGCCTATGAAATAAGAAATAATTCCATCACCAGGTGGGACAATAATTTACTTTTCAGGATACCAGGGGAATAGGCACAAGGCCAATTAAATATCCCTGGCAGATTGGATCAGCGGGAAGCAGCTTACAAAAGCGCTTACTTAGAAGTAGCAGGACTGGACAGGAAGATGAAAACCTTCCACACAAGGTTACTACTTGAATTTCAGAAGGTCACTGATAGACAAGATTTAGCCCGTAGGACTGGTAGGAGACAACCAGCAGACATAGTGATTTAAAGAGATAAAATTCTTCAATTAACAAATAATATTTTAGGATCTAATACATGCCATGCACCTCTCCCAAGTGCTAGGAATTTTCTAGGCTGGTGAGAAAAAGAGACAAATAAGCAATTAATGACAGTGGAATATGTACAAAAATATTGTTGACTTTGGGGACAGCACAAGAAGGAAAGGGATTGTGACCTGATGATGCCTTGGATTATGGAAGCATGGAAGATGGACATTTATCTCAGATTGAATGGGTGGTGAGTAAAGAGTTCCTGAGAAGCTGTGCTAAGGGGAAGATGATTGATGTGAGCTAGTCTTAGAAGGATGAACAAATGTGGAAGATGAACCAGGAGTGGCAGGACTCTGACATTATGCAAAATTATAGTGGTATGAAAGATCAGACTATGTGATGAACATGCAAGTGATATGGCCAGAAGGTTGACAGTGAGGCTGGAGAGGCAGTCATAGGCTAAATTATCCAAAGCCTTATGTAACAGTCTATGAGATTTGATCTTTATTCTGGAGTTAGTTGTTCCCAAATATTAGTGTGTAAATATCACCCAGCCAGGACATACTGTGAGTCTAAGTCTAGAAATCAGCATTATAAACAATCACTCCAGGCTATACTACTTCTGGTATTCCTGGTACTTCCAACATCCCAATCCTCTCTTGAGCAGGAACTACTGGAAAGTTTTTAAATGGACAAATTGGCCATATTTACCCACTTAAAGTTTCATTCTGGTAAAGTAAATTGCAGATTGGTTCGGACACAAAAAAACATGAGGCAAATGGGAGGCAGAGTTACTCCTTAGTAAGTTATTGCTATAATCCAGGTAAGTAGTGATACATGCACTCAGTAAGGATGAACTTGTTAATTTATGTAGAGGACGAGGAAAAGGAAGGATTTCAAGACTGACTCTTGAAAAGTGGTGCTATCTATCATGCAGTGAGGGAAGACAGGAGGACAATGTGGGAGCTTGACTAGGGAGAGATGAGCTCATAGTGGGCATTCTTTGCCGGTACTTCTTCCAGATTGTGATGTCAGTTCATGTAACAGAGCTCAGGAGATCAGCATTGGACACGAGCATCTAATAACTGTCAAACTATTATTATTTGTTAAAGTCAGAGTCTGGATGAGTTAAGAACACAAAAAAGCAAGAAAAACAAAGGCATCCATAGAATTTTGGAGAAGGCAATGTTTGATAGAAGATAGTAACTTGGAAAAAAAAATTGAGAGAATAACCAGAAAAAGAAAGGAGAAAAATTAGGAGGCAGGTATCACTGAAGACAAAAGTAAAGTAAATTCCAAGAGAGAATTTCTATAGTGTGAAAATTCTTATGGGATGTCAGATTCATAAAGACTCAAAGTGCCCAGAGCCTTTATGTTCTACTTGATGATGTTATCATTTGCATTTCACCCTGACTACATGGCAGGATGCTAACTCCAGATTTATGGAAGATGATGAGACACAAAAGAGACTTATTAAATTGCCCACAGTCACATGGCCTGTGAGAGGAGAAAGCTCACTTTAGCCTCACCTCTGCTCAGTCTGGAAGCCTGTAGTCCATCCTCTATCACATGCTACCTGTGAAGGAAATGTCAGGGAACTCATGTCCAATAAGTGGAAGGGTGAATAACAGGTGATAGACAAGAAGCATTGCACAACAATGATACTTTTTAAAACTTTGTGTATGAAAACAAAGGGAAAGAAACATGAGATGAAGGGATGTGAAATTGAGAAAGAAAAATGAAAGTGTTTCCATTCAAAGGGGAAAGAGACCATAGAGAGGGAGGAGATGAAGGTATAGGAGAAATGCATGTTTATTTGTACAGTCACAGAGGGAGTAGAATTCAAAGCCATGACAACAGACATTTGAATGGTGAAGGAGAAGGAATCAAGGCTACAATAAGTGTCATTTTAAATGGGGAGAGAAAGAGTTCAGGAAGGTCTCCCCAGAGAGATGGCCTTTATTTTTCCATTTTCTCACTGACTTAGGAGACATTTGCTGAAAATAATGAGATCTGATGGTAAAAAAGGAGCTGGAATAAAATGAAATGAAAATGTGAATAACCCCTTAGAGGACATGGAGTGGTGGGTTAGCAAGGGCATGTAGAAATAGGGCCAAGGCATTTAAATGGTCCAGCTCAGGAAGGGGCCAAAGGACCTGGAATTCCCTCACCTTCCATGGTCAGGTAACTCTCAGCAACTTATGGCAAAACCTGATGTCCACTTTAGATAAGCTGTGTGTTCCACTAGGAGGATCACATACCACTAGTTAGGAATAGCTGCGTGAGGACATTCTGGGGAGGATTCATGAAAGGGTGAGGTTTGAGGTGAAACTTTAAAAGTTCAACAGAATGTGGACTGGTGGAATAAAGGGAGAAAAGCATTGCAAGAGGAATGAGCAACCACAAAATGTGAAAAGGCATTATCTAAAGGCTATAAATTAATACAGAAGTGTTGAAAGAGATATGTGGAGGGGAGGGATACTGTTGGGGGATGTTGGAGAGTGGAGTTAGATGATTCTTAATTTCTGAAAAGATCTCCAGTCTAGCTGAAGAAGTTGTACTTCATCCTTTATCAAGTGTTTCCAAAGTAGACAATCACCATTGGCTTCAATAAGTGTCCTGTTTTAGGTTTAAAAATGTTGATATTCAACTCTATCCCATGATGTTGTGGAAAGGAGAAAAAAAATGGTTGACTCCTTGTCTGAGTTGGAAAAAGAGTTTACATACACTCTATCTAATCTTCACATAGGTAGCGATTCTGCTCATTTTGGCCAAGCAGAGGCTTCCAAGTCCACACTCCCACCACCCATATAGTTCCAGTCCATAAACTTTCTTAGGTACATAATTAGTGGGAAGGCATCAATAGTCACTTTCTAATGAGAGCCCTTTTGCATACAAGAAAATCTACTCTCTTCGTCCTAATGGCAGAAATGATTTCTGGAAATAAAGGAATGAATTCTGGGGCAGTCATAGGGAGGAAAATAGAGAAGTCAAGTATTTCTTTCACCTAGATGAGGGAAGGTAATTTTATCAATGAAGCAAAGGAAATAAAGGGCTTTGGTGAAGTGTGTTTTGTAGTCTTCATAGCCCTGAGAGCTATAAGGAATAGTCACAGACTACCAAGGTACCCGGGGCCAGGATCTACTGCAGTAAATCTGGGATTTGGGCAGCAATAAAATCTCAAGATATTTAAACTTATTTTGTGTATCCTTCCCTCCTTGGGTTTTCTATCCCCCCCTTTTTTTAATTCCACTGTAGTTAAAATACAGTGTTATATTAGTTTCAGGTGTACAGAACAGTGATTCAACAATTCCATACATTGCTCAGTGTCCATCATGCTAAGTGTACTCTTAATCCCCTTATTTCACCCATTTGCCCCACCTATTTCACCCATTTCACCCATTCCCTCCACCCACCTCCTCTCTGCCAACCACCAGTTGACTCTCTTTATTTAAGAGTCTGTTTTTTGGCTTATCTCTTTTCTTCTTCACTTGTTCTGTTTCTTGAGTTCCACATATGAGTGAGATCATAGGGTATCTGTCTTTCTCTGACTGATTTCACTTAGCAGTATACTTGTTAGGTTCATCCATGTTGTTGCAAAATCCATGACAAAAATCTCATTCTTTTTATGACCAAGTAATAGTGCATTGTATATACATATTCCACTCTTCTTTATCCATTTATCTATAGATGGACACTTGGTTTTTTTCCATAATTTGGCTATTGTACATACTGCTGCAATAAACATAGGGGTGCATATAGCTTTTCAAATTAGTGTTTTTGTATTCTTTGCTCCTTTTTTCATGAGTCTTGCTTCCAGCAACGTTCAGCCAGACTGCTGGAGGTGGAGTGATGCCATTGCCAGATGCTCTATCTGGACAGGTCACTGCAATCCTTGCTCCTTTTGAAGCATGATCTAGGTTCACCTTTCTTGGTGTCTGGAGAACAGGGTCCCAGGACCCCAAAGATCCTACTGCATCAGTGGTAATATGTTCTTTAATATTTTTAACCCTGCTTAATATTTCTACCACATCACATTCCTGAAAAAAACAAAAGCATTTTCCCTTTTTCCAAATGCCCATTTCCCTTCTCCCCCAGACATACAGTTTTGTGGGTTTTTTTTAAAGATTTTATTTATCTATTTGACAGAGAGAGAGAGCACAAGCAGGGGCAGTGGCAAGAAGAGGGAGAGGGAGAAGCGGGCTCCCTGCCAAGTAGGGAGCCCAATGCGGGGCTCAATCCCAGGACCCTGAGATCATGACCTGAGCCAAAGGCAGACACTTAACTGACTGAGGCACTCAGGCGCCCCGACCCAGACACATAGCTTAAAAAGAAAACCAATCCAAGCATCTGGACAAAAAGCCAAGAGTACATAGTTTCATGGGAGGTGGCAAAGGGTACATGTTTCTTTTTTATGCACAAATGTAGGAATTTTACTGACTCTCTTGCATCTTTAGTGGTCCTTTAAGCTAGGTGAGGCATCTGTCTCTGTATTTGTAGCCATGATCCCTGTCTAATTTATACTGTTCTTTGATGTCAGTATGAAGGCATTTTCTTCCAGTAAGTCATTTGTCATCTTTTCTTGCCTTCATTTCATTTCATCCTGTTCCTCAGCAGGGTTTCCATAATTTGGTAAAACTCAGATTCTCCAACATCTTCATTATACGGAAAGCTAAGAAATACTTCTTAAGATTAAATGTCTGTTATAATTTCTAGGGAAGATTTTAAGAAGAGTAAAGTCATGTTGTGATAGGTCTTCTAGAGTTTATTCCCCCTAAACTGTTTCTGGCAACGAAACATTAGACCGTAAGAAATTACATAGCAGAGGGGCGCCTGGGTGGCACAGCGGCTAAGCGTCTGCCTTCGGCTCAGGGCGTGATCCCGCGTTATGGGTTCGAGCCCCACATCAGGCTCCTCTGCTATGAGCCTGCTTCTTTCTCTCCCACTCCCCCTGCTTGTGTTCCCTCTCTCCCTAGCTGTCTCTATCTCTGTCAAATAAATAAATAAAATCTTTAAAAAAAAAAAAAAGAAATTACATAGCAGAGTAACATAAAGCAAGCTTTTAAATAGAATATAAATAAAGAGTTGCCTAGAATCACAATGGCTACCATTTATTGTGCCTGACACTGTACCAGGTGTTTATGTAAATCATGCCACTTAACCCTCAAAATAATTCTATGACATAGGCTATTACTCTTTTTTTTTTTTTTCAGTTGAAGAAACAGAGATTTAGAAAGGTCAACAATCTGTTAAGCTTGAAAGTAGCAAGGCCAAAATTCCAA
Organism: Ailuropoda melanoleuca; assembly: GCF_002007445.2. Classification (NCBI taxonomy): domain Eukaryota; kingdom Metazoa; phylum Chordata; class Mammalia; order Carnivora; family Ursidae; genus Ailuropoda; species Ailuropoda melanoleuca. The sequence goes on from NC_048219.1 coordinate 96,011,107, forward strand.
TCAAACCGGGGGCGGGGGGGTCTCTCTCCATTATTCTAGACCAAGCCTAATATCTCTCATGCTCTTTGCTACCCCAAAGTGGAGACCTTTGTGCTGATGGCTGATGGTGCTCAATTACTTGGGCTTAAAATGTATGTATAAGTATTTAGTTTATATCAAAGGGCAGCCAGGGCAAAGAAATAGAAGAGCTGCATCCAGAGATTGCCTTGATTACATATTTAACTGATAGGTGAATCTGATGATCTTCGGTTCTGCTTTGCCTCAGCCAAATTTGTGCAATAAATTACGGTTTTTGGCTTATCAGTATGCAGGTCTATCCTTGAGGTGCCTCTCAACATGGCCATGACAGCTACCTCAGTTATGGTCACTTCTCAAACATTTATTGGGCATTTGTCGATGAATAGGAAATGAGGACAAACAGATGGTTGCAGAATAACGCGGTCAGTTCAGCGGTCAAGGTGTGCGGAGGGAAGTAGGGGCCCACAGAGCGGGGACATCTAGCTCAGAATGAGGGAGGGAGAGTCAGGGCAGACATTCTGGAGGACAGCTGAAGTTATTCTTGAAGGATAACTAGAAGTCAGCCAGACAAGGGGGGGTTGATGCAGGGCTACACAGTAGAAAAATGCATGAACCAAAGAAGGCACACAGGAATGCAGGAGTGAGGTGTGGACAAGGAGGGAGGGAGGGAACTGCCAAGGATTTAGAACAATTAGAACACTGAATGCCAGGCAAGGGCAGAGCTAGGGAGGAAACCTGAGGTCAGCCAGGAACAGGCCTCGGGGTCTTGAAGCTTCACGAAGGGGCGTGACATAGACCACTGTGCATTTAGATCATTTGAATTCAAGTGGAAGAGGCCCCAAAAGAGGCAGGAGATGGAAGCTCACAGCACAGGCCCAGTGATCTCCACCCTAGCCAGAAAGCAAAAGGCTCATTAATAATTACTGAATGGAAACTTTGGAATGAAAAATCTATAAAACACAAAAAGTTCTACACGTCAAAACATATGCATTAATTTCCACTTTCTCTATGCTATGAATAGATTGCTCGGTTGAAAGGGACTAAGTAGAAAGCCCAGGCTGCCTCTAATTCCTCCATCTCTTGTGCTATGCCTGGGAACTGTCCTCTGAGTAGTTCCCTGCTCTTGTCCTTGATACCTGTATGTGCATGCTTACTTCCTTGGGTCAGTTTTTTTTTATCATCACCTGCAACTGAAGTTTGGTCTCTCTGGAGATATTAGGCTTCAAACAGAGTAACTTAGTGACTTCCACTTTCAATCACATTAAGGACACCATCTCTGTCTTTCAGTTTGTGCTCCTCAAAAGTGTGATGTGCAGACTGCACTGCAGAGCAGGCCGGGCCCAGGAACCCTCTGCTACCACTCCAGGATGGGATAGGTGCAGAACTTCCCTATGAGCGTTTAGAAACCTATAGCAACCTGGATGTGTAATTTTCTCCATGTGGAGAAATGGTAAAATTTGGCTTGTATTTTTTTTTTTTATCTTTGGCATTTTCTTCATTCTACTTTTTCAGGAATTCATTTTGTTGTGTTTAACAAATGTATTAGTCTGTGATAGATGGGGCCAGAGGGAGAGATGTAGGAGGGACTGGTCCTTCCTCACAGATAGTCTGAGAAACCTGTTCTACTTTCTGTTGTAAAATGAATGCCATAAAAATATAAAATAAAGCAAAACAGTCCTCACATTTCTGAGTAACCACATCAGGCAGGTAAACTGGATGTCTCACTTGATCTTTCCCAAGGCTCCATGAGATGGACATTATTGCAGCCGCTTTATGAACAACCGCAAATGAAACAACGGGAGCTGCCAGCATTCACGTCGATTATGTGGGTTGGAATTCAACCTCAAATCTACATAACCCCCAAATCAATACTCTTTAGTACCCCCTTCTCCCCTGTTACAAAGTATAGAATTTATTGCTAAAATTAGGTTTAGCTTCTTTAAGAGACGGAAAAGTTGTTAAGTTCAAGGGCCCACACGATACACTATTTTAAATGCCTGTCATACAGTGATTTATATGAAATATATATTTGCACATTCTGATATTTTTGGTGTTCATCCACAGTTCTTGAAAACATGTTAGAGCCATGAAGGTGAAAAGTGAGTCTTTTCTTAAAGAAGTTGAATTCTGGACCCCACCCAATGGCAGGGGCTGGTTGCCAGGAGGATCAACCATGTGGTTAGAGGGATGGAATTTTGGGTCTTGATCCCCCTCTCCAGGAAAGGGAGAGGGGCTTGGAGTTGAATCAGCCAATGGCAAGGGACACTCAATCATGGCTATATAATGACACCTCTATAAGAACTCCAGAGGATTGGGCTCAGAGAGCTTCCGGGTTGGTGAGCACATGGATAGTACAGAGAGTGGTGTGCCTGGAGAAAGCATGGAAGCTCTGTGCCCTTTCTCCATACCTCCCCCCATGCATCTCTTCATCTGGCTCTGGATTCATGCCCTTTAATAAACTGGTAAGTGTTAAGTATGTGTTTCTCTGAATTCAGTGAGCCACTCTAGTAAATTAATCAAACCTGAGGAGGAAACCATCAGAACTGCCAGTCTGTAGAAACACAGGTAACAGTCTGAGGCATGCAACCAGCTCTGAAGGAAGGGGAGGGCAGTCTTTTAGGACTGAACCCTTAACCTGTGGGGTCTGATGCTATTTTCAGTAGAGAGTGTCAGATTTGAGTTGAATTTTTGGACACCCTGTTGGTGTCTGAGGATTGCTTGGTGTTGTGTGTAGAGGACCCCAGCCCTATATTGGAATTGAGTGTAGGAACCCAAAAAGAATGTCCACAATCCACAGCACAGCACCAGAGGCAACAATGATTTTCAATATATTCTGGATAACTGGTACAACCCTAGAGTTGCCCTTGCTATTAACACAGTGCTTTAGAGCTAAAAGAAAGGCAGTACCAAGCACTCTGGAGGAGCAAAGTGAAGGACCTCTCAGAAGCCACCAAAGCTTCTACTGGGGAAGTCTTTGCATCAGGTCTTTATCCAGGAGCAATTAAACTTCGAAATATGTCTTGTGTCTAAGGGGACATTTGGTGTTTATCTACAAGGACGGTGTGTGTGCACATGTTCGTTTTGACAAGAGAGAAGAGATGGAAAGAAAATTAGGTTTTGTCATTGTTAAGGCTTCAAACTCTTGTACACATAGGCTGTAATGTCACCAGGAAACACTATGCCACATGCCATTGTATCTGTTCCTATCCCACCTCAGCTATCTGTAATTTAGATTAACTGAAAAACTGTGCACACTTCTCTTTCAGGATTTGACCATGGACATTTAACATGCTACAGTCCCGGAGAACTTTCTGCACGCCTAAGATTAAGCACTGTTGATTTTCTCCTGGTGCCTATTTCATTCAGAAATAACACACTCTGAAGAGAGATGGTGTCTCTGAGCTGGTTCCTCCTATAAATTTTATTTCAGTACGTGCCAGTGCCCGAGCAGAGTGTGCCAAGTGTAACCAAAGCTGCAGACATTTGGAGAGATTGATATTTCAGAGAAATTGAAATTCACTCAAAAGTAGTCTTCATCAAAGTCCAGAGCTATGCCTTGAAATCTGAGAGGAACCTGGGGCCCAAAACCATTCAACCTTCTCTCCAGCGTGTCAAAGGCCCCACAGCAGGAGAAAGAGCAGCACACAGAGGCAGGGGCAGATGGGAGGTGACCAAATGCACTAGGGGGTTTGCTAGGAACAAGCCCAGACACCCTACATGCATATTTATTACTGTGACCCCCAACCTACCTTCCTAAGATCTTACTAACATAATCTTGATGATCACAGTTGCTTTTAATAGTATCTCTCAAAGCAAGGCAGTGCTGCCTAGTGGTTAAGCCCATGGATTTTAAGCCAAGAATATCTCCTATTGGGTGAGCACCTATTGGCTGCTCAGCACCATACTTCAAGTATAATGTAAAAGGTAGCTCCTTTAACTCTCTCCTTAATCATAAGGGGTGGATATTATCATCATTTTCCAGATGAAGCTCAGGGAGTTCCCAATCTAGAGAATAAAATGGAGCCTACATTTAAACTCAGATTCAACACATCCCTAAGTGTTGTATTTATTTATTTATTATTTATTTATTTTTTATATTCGTGTGTGTGTGTACATATATATACATATATATATGTACACACACACACATATAGAATTATGTTTCATTTAGCAGAAAATACAGCAGGCCTGACAATTCTATTCTGGTTTGAAAAATACAGGTCTGTGCCTTGAAGGGTGAAAATTATACACCAAACCTTTGACCAAGTTGCAAATAAACACCAGAGTCATTCTTTGAACATTAGCTTAAAATTTACACAGGCACCACCACCACCTCTGCTTGTCTCATGAGATGCAAATAAAGCACTGTATCTTCTTGAATCGTTGGCACTGTTTGCCTCCAAAGATGAATGCAACAGTACACACACAATCAACTTCACATATAATTTAAGCAAGTTTGCCTCTACCTTCCAGATGTCCATGGACCCCTGTGCCCTGACCCAGCTAACAGACCCCTAAAAAGACAGTAGGCAAACAAGAGTACTACAACTTTAATCCTCAGTACCTTAGGAAGAACCAATAAAACTCTTTATTGAGCACTTACTAGATGTAGAGAAAAAGGAAAGAGTCATCATTAAATGACATATGAACATTGTATCTGGAAGGAATGTGTTCAATAAATATGAGGGGTGGGGAGAGGAATTCTTATTTTACTGATGGGAAAAGGTGGTTTGGAGGTTTTTCCCAAGGTGACGTTCCTCGAGTAGAGCTAGGTACTGACCCCAGGTCCGTATGACTTTAAGGCATGCCTTCACTACCTCATGCTGCCAGTTTAACGGGAGCTGATGACCACTACTACGTAAGAACTAGGTCTAGATCTATTGGGTGGGGAGATTAGACACACGCATGACAGGAAAACTAGTAATACAGGCAGAAAAATGCATACGGGACTCAGAGAACAGAGAGAAATGAAGGTCTCAGCATAGGCTTGGGAACGGCTGTGACTGAGTCTCTGTAGACATCCTGTGCATATGTGTGCATGCACTCACTATAGGCAGGGCCAGGGAACAGTAGGAAAGCAATGAGAGCTCCAGAAACAGAGCCCCGCAGGCCTCTCCGATCCTGACCTCTATGTGCATAAGGGGAGCAGAACGTGCTATCCCAAAATACGTCTATTTGGCATAAGGATTATCTTGCATTGGTTATTTTTAAGAAACAGCAGACACAGGAGAAACTCTAAAAACCCAGTAGAGGTTACCGTCTTGAAAGAGACAGTCACATTATAAGGAAAAAATCTCCATTTGTAAGGGTGTTTCCCTCTCTGTTCCAGGAAGAGGAAGAGGACTAAAACTCTGGGAACACTCACCAATGAAGATGGCAGACTTAAATCTGCACAGCCACCGTACCCTTGTTTACTGCGCTTTTCCCAGTGAGCTCCCCCCCCCATAACTGGCCTCTCCCATCCCCAACACCTTTCTTTTGTCTTTAGCTGAAGAAACTATTTATGGTAAAGTCTTGGGTCATTCTGGGGAGTTACTCAGTTTTCCATACCTCCCACGTATATATGACGTTATGTTATTAAACTTCTGGGGGTCTTTTGCTCATGTTAATCTTTCTTTTTTTACGGGGGTGGAGGGGTTAGCCAAAAACCGACACAAGTAGAGGAAATAATATTTTGTCTTCCTTACAGTTTCACATGGCAAGGACTGGCTTTTTATCACTACTGCACGCTGACCCCACACAACAGGCGCTTGATAGATAGACACCAAGTACATGGGAAGATATGGCTGAGAAGGAAGAGCAGCTGGCTTGTGGAAGACACTACATTTCTGAGTAAGGAGCCTCTCTCTATCTTACACCTTTCATAGTGGAGTCACTGACTGCACCTGAATGCACAAGAGACCCAGGAGTTCCAGGGTGACAAGCTTAATAGAGTCCAGTTGAGCTACAGCCTTTCTGCTTGACTGTGTTCGGGCACCAGAAGTAGGAACCAGTATCTCCTCCAGGGCTGAATTCCCATATAGTGATATGCAACACAGGTTCTATGAAGGAATATTGCACAGGAAAAGGCATGGACAGTCAGACAGACCTAGGTCAAAGCCAAGCTCTGCGTGAACCAGTGATAAACCCTGGGTAAGCTTCTTCACCATTAATGATGGTCACTAATGATTAGCTTCATTATCTCCTTCATTAAATGAGTATCATAATAACAACCTCAGACACAAAGATTTTGGTCCTGGAGCCAGACTGTCTGAGCTGACATTTCCACTTTCCAGCTGTGTGACCTCAGACAAGTGATTTAACTTCTCTGTGCCTCTGTTTCCTTATCTGTAAACTCAGGTTAGACATATCCTTAGCACGCAGGGTTATTACGAAGATCGTGTGCTAACAGATGTGAATGACAGGACTGTTTTGGTCTATAATGTCCCATAAATGTTAGGCCTCCTTGCCCTCTTTGTTCTTATTACTGCTGTCACATAGTAACACTCAATTTTTAGGCCATGGTAGACACTGCGGAAGGATGATTTGAACAAGCTGATCTCCCACGCTTAGTCTTAGGGATTTTTGAGATTTCAGCATCAAAGAAATCTCTTACATTGGAGATTTTAAAGGCCATTCCAGTACTAACCTAATAAAAATGTATGCCCAAGGCTACAGCCCAGCCTCACCCTTATTTCCTGGCTTCTGAGTCTCAAGGTACAGGATTACTCAGGGGTTGTCAAGCCACTCCCGCGGAGCCTTCGCCTATTGTGAAAACCTTTCTTCATTTCTCTGTCTCTCTATAGAAGGTTCCCTTTGCATTAACGACCCAATTGTCTTCTTTTCTTGTATGAAATGTACCTCACCCGTAACTTGACCTGGTAAGAGTGTGATTAGTTAATTGCTGTGGGCACCTGACATTTAAAGGAAAAAATGGATACCTCAGCCATCTTTCTTTTCAAGCAATGGGAAAATGATTAAGGTTCAGTGATTTCTCTGTGGGGGGTAGCTGTTTTCAGGTGGATATTCACAGACTTGCAAATGCTAGACATTAAGCTGTTCTTGTCTGTCTTTTTCTCTTTTATGAATGGATAACAGGGGAGGGGTTGGAAAAGACAAAGGCACAGGCTCTGAATAAGTTCTTTTTAAAATCTCTTTTCTTTGTAATAAAAGTGTTCATCTGTATAAATTCCGCTTGTTTGCCATGTGCATATTTGGCCGCTGGCAAAATTGTGAAATCTCAAAGTTTTCCTTTCTTGTCTTTGTCTTTCAGATTCTGTCTGGCTTTTCCCCTTTGAGGGGCTTCTCCTCACACAGATCCCCCCACCCCCACCCCCAGCCAGTCCTCACAGAGCTCACACCCATCCTGTCAGGAGCTGGGAAAGAATATGCCACTCATGTACACTTAGAAAAATTTCACAATCACTGGCACCTAGAATAAGACCTTCCCCTCCTCCCCTCCCTGAGGACATGCAGGGTAATGAGGCTCTCAAAATCTTTCTCTCTTCATCTTTTCTGGGTCATGGATGTGTTTTGGAAATCAGGTGAAACGTAAGCCCTTTATCCAAGAAAAATGCACAGATGCATATACAAACACAGCAATTCCTGCATAACTTCAGGAGATTCACAGAACCTCTTAAACGCAAAATGGAAATCCTGAAGAGTGCTAGTGCAGGGTCCCTGCCGGACTTCCTGTGAGGAGCTTGGGATGGGTGGGGAGCTGGGGCAGAAATATGGGCTTTCTGTCAATATCACTTCATTCCACTGTCTTTCCCAACACATCAAGCCAGTAGTGGAGCTATGTTTAAAAATTGGTATTAGACGGCCGCCTGGGTGGCTGAGTTGGTTAAGCTTCTGCCTTTGACTCAGGTTATGATCCCAGGGTTCTGGGATTGAGTCACAGTTGGGTCCCTGCTCATTGTGGGGTTTGCTCCTCCCTCTCCCTCTGCACCCCCCCAATGCTCTCTCCCCCTCTCTCTCAAACAAATATTTTTTTTAAAAATTAAAAAATAATAAAAAAATAAAAATTGGTATTAAAATAAAAAGTGAGTATTAATATTATCAATACCCACACAGTACCTTTTTATCAGAGGGTGAGGAGAAATCAGACACACACAACTTTGTAACAGGATGTAAACACAATCTAGTAACTCTGTCTTAAAGTGGGGGGAAAAGTGTCTCAAGAGACGTTTTCAACTGGAGGCCAAGCTGAAACACTTAACGTTGGCCCAGAGAAATGGACTCCGGGAAACCCTACCAAGTTTTTTCTTGAGTCCAGAAGTCAGAGAAGGGTGAACCAATAAACCTTGACTGGATACGCATTTTAGTCAGAGACATGTTTGAGATCTAAGGTTCCATTTGATTTATATTTCATGATATTTTCTATCCTACTTCAGAACATATCTGTATTTTCTTTAATATTAAAATAACGTGCATTTCTTAACCTTTGTATGAATTGGTTCTCCGGGAACTAAACTGATGTGTGTGTGTGTGTGTGTGTGTGTGTGTGTGTGTGTGTGTATTTCTTCATTATCATTGCTTCCTTCTGTGGTGTGAACAGTACTAAAGCTACAGTTGAAAAGCTTGGGTTCAGAGATGAGATCACCCTGAATGATATGTGTCCCCAAACATGCTGTGATCATTTCACAGCATCCATCATCATGACAGTAGAGGAGACGAACAACCATAGGGCTTTATGAAAAATTTAAGAGTAAAATCACAGAGGCTACTGCCTAAGGGCCAGTACAGACACCGTCACCATAAACATGGCCTTGGAAGAGCAGAACCCCAGGCTGGTGGCACTCTGTCTTTCACTGCCAAAGTAGCCATAGTTTATATTCAGAAGTAGAATGTGTTTCTTCACGAAAAAGCTAAAATTGGTTCCTAGTTTGTAACTGTATTCCAGAAACTTGGGGGAAACGAATGTGATTTCCTCCAGTCAATCAGAATGTGATTTCCTCCAGTCAGAATATATTGAGAACCTGTTAGGACCTCTGCTCCTACCAAGGGTCTGAAATTCTCTTCTCATTAGAAAGAATATAGTGCTTTGGAATCACAGACCAGCGCAGGATTTCAGATCAACTACTTAATGTTTGTATGGACTTGGGTAGATTATTCCGCCCTCTCTAAACTTTAAGTTTCTTAGCAAACCTTAACCATCTAAGGTTGTGGGGCCGATTAGTGGCAAATGCATATTAATGACAAGGGCTGGCACACAGTAGCAATCAATCACTGTAGCTACTAATACTATAAACAGAGACGACATAAAGACATAATATATGTTGTATAGGCTTTAAGGGTTTAAAAGAAAGCAATAGTAATGAAGTCCAGAGAAGAGAGGCTGAGAACTGGACCATGGAGATCTCTGAAGATAGAGGTTAAGGTGAGTGTTCTATTTTTCTCAATTCAGGAGAAACCAGCAAGAAAAGCCTTTGCAAGATATCCTTGAACAGAGGGAAGAGAACCATTTGTTATCAGTGGTGGGCTACTTAAGTGATAGCAGTAATAGGGAGAAAGAAAAGACACCGATGGCCTTTAGACAACACATCTATTTGGTGCTTGCTAGCTTGATTCATTTTCAACTGAAAGCCTTATGTCGTTGTCAAATATTTCTGAATCTCCTCTTCAATCCAAGTTTCCTAATGGCCATCACATTGTAGCTCCCACAGAGTAAGACAAGTCTGGAGGAATGACTGTGTTCTCTTCTGGACATTATATTTTAAATACAGCATTGTCAAAGCAGAATATGACAAAATAAGGGAACATGACGGTGGGAAGTGCAAGGAGGGGTAACCATGCAGAAGGAAAAAATAAAGGAAAAGAAGAGATTAGAAGACCAAGACAAATGGAGTTGCTGTCCTTACGGATTTGCAGAAAAATCATGATGAAGAGGGAGGGCACTTGGTTTGAGATGCCCCAGTGAGCAGAGCTAAGGGCCGTGGTTTGGTGGTGCATGGAGGCAGGCTTGAAGAAAGAATGCCCTATTAATTATAATTTTGGGGGAGGAACATGAGGTGTCCTATGAAAGAAGTACGATGGAGTTACCAGCTGTCTGCAATGCTTTTAGGGAATGTGGAGATCTATGTAGGTTATACAGATTATGGCTGGATACATAACTTCAAAGGTCTCTTTGCCAATTCTGCATTTTCTGACTTTTATAACCTGCCTTTTTCAAAAACAGGCTTCCAGTAGAGGCCAAGGCCAATCATCCCGTTTCCATTAAGAAGACTTTAATACTGTATATCTGCTTTAATTGCTTTAAAAATTGAAGATCTGATTGGAACAGATAAGTTATCAAAGCCAGGATCCTGATCTCTGAGTTACTAGATGAAGTAGAAAATGTCATCTGAATAGATTGGTTCATGGTCTTTCCTGAGTGTCAGGAAGCACCTCCATAGACCACTTTAGCACTTTTTGTTTGTTCCCAGAACTTCCCAAATATATATGTATGCTAGAGGGAGGTGCTATAAAAAGGGGAAAAAAAAGACAAAAATTAGAAAATGCTTTGCTATGAAACAGATTTTCACTACTGCATGATAGCACCATGACACTCTAAGGTGGCATGACCAGATGACTTTCAAGATAAGAGTTAAAATTGAACCACAAGGTAACTAGAAAATGGGTGTGAAATTTATCTTGCCATTCCCAGTCTGGGATACGTCTCCTTTGTCTTTATTCACATTGTGCCTACATCTCCCCCGTTAGCCTTTGTTTGTCTAAAGCCTACCAGGACAGTATAGCCAGACCATCATTTCTCCAAAAGCTAAAAATAAATACATACATACATAAATTTTTTTTAAAAAATTATAATAAATATCAAAATAACAAACATATGCATGTGCAGCTTCTCCAAAGACACTTCTTATCTCATTTGTTATTTACAATAGCAGATAGGGCAGATAACATTACTCTTATTTGGGAAAAATGCGGAAGGATGAGCACAAGGTCATACAGCCAGTAAGTGGCGAAATCAGGACCAGGATATTTCTGGTTCTAAGGATCTTTCTGAGAGCTAGACGTTAGAAGAAAGCTTTGGGGTGTGTGTGTGTGTGTGTGTGTGTGTGTTGTCTTTTCAGTTAACACATGATGTTCCATAAATAACTGACGGATCGAAACAGTTTCTCAGACTCCGGCTATCATGACATTTGGATGCTAGATACTTATCTGCTTGTCTAATGTGGGGCGCATTCCATGCACTGCTGCACGCTTACTAACATCCCTGGCTCCTCTCCCCTCTAGCTGAAGTAGCAAGACTCCAGATGTGGCAACTGAGAACATCTCCAGACATTGACAAATGTTTCCTGAGGCAAAATCACTTCCAGTTGAGAACTACTGATCTCACACTACCAGGTTGATTTTTTTTTTTTTAAGAGAAGTACAAACTAAACTAATAGATGTTGAGCACATATGTATCTTACATAGGTGTGTGCACAAGCACATGAAGCAATGACAAAGGAACCCCCAATGCCTTTGGCTTCTTCTAGGAATTACATCTTCCTACCACAAAAGAAGCAGAGGTGCCATCTTGGCGTTGGTTTCTAATCTGGAACGAGAATAGGAAGGTGTGTAACATGAGAGTTTCACCAGACACTTAGTGAGGTATTTTTATTTCTCCACATACAAAATGACATCATTTCCCCCAATGAAGCCACAAAACACTTAGCTATAGGAACCCTATAAGTCAAATTGAATTTTCCAATAAAATTGATATTTATACAGAAAACATAGAAATCTTTTCCCCAAACAATGTATCAACAAGGCTGAGAACATCAATAGAGTTATACATTCTCCCCTTCAATTGATTTTGTTTCACTTGCTCCAATGTTTCTTGGATTAACTTTACTAATGAATTTTCACAGTGGTTTATTCCCTTGACTACTAAGCCACAGTCTGTGTTTAATTATGATATTCTTTCCTAAGTCCAGATTTTTTATAAGACCACTAATGGCAGGAAAAAATTTGCTGACATGACAGCTAAACTAATCCATCTTGTTTACAAAGGACAAAATCAGGAATGCAATGTGGGTGAGTATTTGCCTAGAAAAGCATCTCTACATTCCATGCATATATGACAGCACACAGACCTGCCACAATTATACTTTCATTTAAGTGTCTTATCAGTTCTTATAAAGTCAGAACATTACTCAGTGTGTGTGTATGTGAGTGTGTGAGTTTGTGTGTGTGTATTTGGCAACTCAGTACCCAAAATTGATAAAACAGTGATGACAAGAACAGGAAGATTTCCATCATAGACTCACAATTTTAGAAAGAATATTAACCTGGTTTGATATAGTTAAAAGGTGCCCAACATGTGGTACTAACTTTTGTTAATAAAGAAGCAAGCACTTCACACACACACACACACACACACACACACACACACACACACGTTTCGAAAACATGACGACCCATAGGGTTATTTCAAGACAAAAACTCAATACCTCAAAACCGAAAGAACCACTTTGTAATTTTATGTCTCTTCCTGTATTCTTCATTTAATCAGATCATTGTTGAAGGAGCTTTGTGTTTCTCAGGTAATAGTATCTAAATAAATTCCAAGGTCAAGGCGCTCATTAATCCCACATATACTTATCCATATGCTCAAGTATCATTATCTCCCAATTATGTTACTGAAATGTCAAGCTGAATATATTTGAAGATTTCCATTCTGTCCGTTAGGTAAAAGAACCATGTGAAAGAACTATACAAAAATAACCACAGTAAATTGGAATGCAAAGGATGCTTACTTGACTACTGCTCTGAAACAGAGCAGCCACAGTGCAGCATGTCTGCATGCCTACCCCCAGCATTTATCCACCTTCTTGGCAAAACACATTCGATTTCAGAAAATAAATAGATATTAATTTCCATCCAAATGCCCATTTCAATTCATTATCTACAGAAGTAAATATTCACAAAGGTGACACCCAAGTCAATATTGACCTTGGGGGATAATAAATTTTGACATTTGCCAGAATAAGCAGTTCACATAGACTGTATACACATGTAAAACTCTACCTGGTGTATTAACCATGAAGGAAAACTCAAATATATAATACATATGTGTATGCATATATATTATCTTAAATTATTTATTATATTAAATTCTATTAAGAATGCAGAACAAGAGCATTTGGAGTTCACTAGGGGTTTTATTTTCCTATACAAGTACAGCGCAGAACCATATGTGATTTTTCTAATGCACAGAACTGTAAGTAAACACACAAGCATGTGATTAAAATTAAGAGTCGAAACAGAATCAGGAACCAAGGCTGAATCCAGATGTGCAACAATTTCATTTAATTTGTGTACCTTTACCACTTCTAGCCAAATTAATTAATATTAGGGAGCACACTGAGAGGGCCTCACTGGTGGAGACCGAAGGTCTATTTTTCTCACAAAAGTTAAGAGGCAGAGGCATGAGATTATGCCTCCATCAACGAACTCAATGAACTGAGGGCCAGCATTCAGGGGTTTGCCTCTATTCCTGTCCCTCTTCCAGGCTTGCTGTCTATACTTGGGTTTCAAGTAAAGTGTTTATGCTTTAATTCAATCTAGCAAGTAGTTATTTTGCTATTTGCTGTATGGCTAACATGAAATCCCTTCTTTTGAGAAGTTCCCCAGGGAATATCAGGGATGGAGGTTGATAATTCAAGGGCCCTCACGAAATAATATTTTTTTAGAATAAGAAGAGCTACTGACTGTTCACTGAGGAGATCAAAATGAAGAGACATGTCCTGGATAAACTACTGTCTCTTCCAATCTGTAAATGCCAATAAGATTCTCTTGTCCTAAGACTTCTATAAAATAGCATCAGGACAAAAATACATTTTCAAGGGGTTATTATAGGCACCTGGGCAGAGATAATATTTAAAATATTTCATAACCTCAACAGCAGATCATTGACTGTTGTAAGCAGATACAAGTGGTGAGTGCCCAGGGCAGGTTTGCTGCTGGCCCGCCAGCCAAATGTTGGCCACCATGGAGGGCACCGTCTCCCCCTTCCTCAAAATTTTCCTATGCCTAATCACATCTGCATACAATTACAAACTTAGAGACTCCTGCAAATAAGGCTGAGGCTTCATTCACATGATACTTCTATGAGGAATCAGAAAGAGTAGATTGAGCAGTGGAATTCTCTACCTCCTCTCCCCATTTCCCCCAAACAGCAATCTTTGTCTTTTTTTTTTTTTTTTGCATCCAGAAAGTCTATGTAAGGGTTCATTTTGGAAGCCGAAAATTCCTGCTCTTGAAATAAGTTTTAATATTTAAGGCCTTATTCTTTGAAACACTGAATCTGAGAGCTAGAACACAACATCTGTGAATTGCCTCTGCGTAAGTTACTTTGGGATTCTCTGTTTCCTTTCCTGACAGCCACTGATAGAGGAAGAGAGGCAAGACTGTGAGGGTGCTGGCCAATAGACGAGTTACCTAGCCTCTCTAAACCCAAGCAAGAAGGTCCACTGAGACAAGAAAATAGCAAATCACTTAAAAAGAGGACAAAGGAGACACACAAAGACACACTTCACAACCGAGCCAAGCACTAGCCCCGATCAAAGGGACAAGTGCAGGAAAGCTGGAGGATAAAGCAAACCATTTCCTGTCCTGGCTTTCCACACAGCTTGTGATAAAAGGGAGTTCAAACATGGGCTGGTCCTCTTCTATCAAGCAGACACTACAATCACAGCAGGGCACGTGCTCATCATCGCACCTAGTCTGTGGCAGAGTAAAGGTACTGGGTACGCACTTGTTAAACCCGCCCTCCCATCTACACCCATGGGATGGAAGGAGGTTTTGGGCTGTGTGTGTGGGATGAACTCTATAGCCCAAAGACGCAGAACAGATCTGAAGGCCATCCAATCCTTGCCTTATTCAAACCTGTGATCTAAGTATAGCAAATAGGGTTTTTCTTATTAGCACAAACCTAAAAAACAAAAAGAAAGAATGAAAGAAAGAACATCCATCTAACAAATTCTAAGAGCAGTGCAGTATGATGCAAATGGAAAAAAAAAAATACTGTACTTACAGAGGAAGATCCCAAAGGAGCTTGAAACAGGAAGAGACACATGAACAGTGGGAATGATCATGGAATACACAACACCGTCAGTGATAAGCCTGGAGCCTGGCCACAGAGAGTTGATGCCACAAGCTTGAATGAGTAGCACAATCAACTTTTACAAATGGATAGATATACAGGAGCTGTTTGCCACAGGGATTTCTAGGAAAGGATGGCCCACAAAGTTAGGAAAAGATGACCTGCCAATCAGGAGGAATCAGTAGGTCTAGCTTGACAAGGGTGTTTTCACCCTGGATCAGAGAGAAGGCTCGCTTTGCAAGGCTGAACATCAACCTGAGTTCAAGGATGGCTCAGCCTTGGCTTTGGGTTCGAGGAAACAGCAAGCACAATGAAAGCAAGTACAGATTTTGCAGTCAGGCAAACAGGGACTATAATCCCAGTGTGACCACCTCCTAGCTATTTGGTCTTGGGTAAATAACCTGACTATCCGCACCAGCACATCCTCAGTCTATAATAGAGAAAACTGGCTGTGGTTAGAAATAGAATGAGACCTCATCAGGTACCACCCTTGGCACCAGGTGGAGGTTTGGAAACCCTGTCAATGAAGAAACATGTTACTTTATCTCTAATCCCCAGTGTTCCAACATTTCAATCTGCTGGATTCATTTCTTTTGATTGTGTCAAAAGGTTCCTGATTGTTGTAGAATGAGAGGCATTAATCTCTCTTTTAATATCCTGGTAAGCTCAGCCTGTGTCCAATCAGAAAGAATCTGCCCCTGTTGACCCCAATCCTGTCACCTGGCAGAGCTCATTCACTCAGAGGTAAACCTCATGCATGTGGCAGAACTGCCAGTGACTGCAGTGGGGTGCAGCCCAGACCTGGAGGGGGCTGCACAGACTGCTTGCCCACAGCCCCTCCAAATAGCTCCATTTCCATTCACTTGGTAGGCTTGTGGGTTTCCTTTCCTCCTGTGAATTGATAAGCCCTTCTCACCTCCCATTATTGATTAATCATAATGTGCAGCTCACAGACCAGTCACCGTTAATGGCAAATGAAGATGCTTTGTTCCAAGGTAAGAGGAGAGACAGGGGAGTTGTCCTCCTTCACACAGGAACCTTGGAAGGCATATGCAGGGAGAAAGAGCTGAAAAGCTCAGATCTAAGCCTCCGGGTACATGTGGCCCTCTGCCGTGGGTTAAGTGAATCAACTTTGCCCATCAATTTTTAATTGGAGATCTTGGGAAGCTATTTTTTATCATAATATAAACATGGCTATAATGCAGAACAGAATGCAAATGTGTCTGAGAGCTTAAGACGAAAATTCAAGAAATTACATGCTTCAGTGGCTACTTGAGGGGGAATTGAGAATCCCCCGGGTTTTCCTGCCCTCTTTTTTTTTATTTATTTATTTTTCTGGTGAGCGGCACTTCAATGGAAAAGTTTGAAAAGTGTTAATGTTGGCCATAACACATAAAAAGGAGTCATTTAGTCAATGTTGATTGAGACAGGCCAAGTGAAGGAAGAGAAACAGAGATAGAGATGGAACTGAGGGGGCGCCTGGGTGGCACAGTTGTTAAGCATCTGCCTGCGGCTCAGGGCGTGATCCCACTGTTCTGGGATCGAGCCCCGCATCAAACTCCTCTGCTGGGAGCCTGCTTCTTCCTCTCCCACTCCCCCTGCTTGTGTTCCCTCTCTCGCTGGCTGTCTCTATCTCTGTCGAATAAATAAATAAAATCTTTAAAAAAAAAGAGAGAGAGAGAGAGAGAGATGGAACTGAGGAAGAAAGAGGAAAAGAGTAGAAGAAGGGAGGGATGGGACAAGGGGAAAGAAAAGGAAAGAGTATCAGGAGGCAGTCGAGTTGGGGCAAATTTGGGAAGAAACACTGAAGATAAGGAAGCAGAGAGAAAAGCTCTGGGAACAGGAAAGGCTGCTTAAGAAATTGATCAAGAACTGAGCAGAGGGGCTACAGTGCCACGACCTTGTTTTGAAGAGCTACTGTTATCTTTTGTTGTTGTTTCTGGGGCTATGTGGACAGCAATCCTAATCCCCCATCAACTGATAGTCAATGAACAAAAGGCTTTAGGAATGCACACAGAAACGAACGTACAGCAGGCATTTCAGAAGTATTTTTTGAATGAATGAATGAATGAATGATTCACTTGAAAATGGAAGCAGCACTTATAATACACCAATCATTGTACCAGCACCTGATTTTTAACTCAACATTAACAAGAGCATGTCTATTATTTTCCATCCAGTGCAGGATTCAGCAGTGCATGAGAAGAACGTTCTCCCAAACTCCTGCCTGAGCCTCCTGCTTCGGACACTGGGAACACTTCACACATACTCCTGCCCAGGTTCACTGGTTTTTCTCAAGGTCTGATCAAGGACACTTCTCCCATAATGCTGACATTATCTGCAAGGGTCTGCTCACATTTCTGGAGGAAATGCTCTCCTTATTTTTCTAGATGAACACCCCTGTTCCACTCTTATGAGCCTCCCCTTGTGAACTTTTCAGGGAGCAGGTTCACTGGCCATGGCCCAGAAGCAATGGTCATCCTCTGACAGAGCTCAGGAATCAAGTGAGGAATCTCGGCAGTCATGTTTCTGTCAGGTGGAAATGGATTCTGCCCACATACCTCTTGACATTAGAGTTAAAATGAGAACAAGTCTCTATTTGCCTGGGCAGTCACTCAGCTGTCTGTTCACCCAGATGAAGGGAGAGTGAGTCCTTCCTCCTTTGCTTGAGAATGGAAACGTCTTTGCCCTAATTTGTATTGTAACTGATTACCTACACCCCTTCCGCTCTCCTTCACCACCTCCCCATTGCCTAACTGCTTGGAATATGGAGGGTCCTGGGCGAAATCAGGAAGTTGGCAACACTTGTCTTACATACCTTGAACATCCCTATTCTTTGCTCTTCCCCCACCCAGAACATTCTTTTTGTCTCCTTTGATATCCAGCATCTTCTCTTCCATTAACTTTTTGTTTTGCTTTGTTTTCTGGCAAAGGTCTATTCACCTCAGGGAAGAATAGTTCAGCAGAGATATACATCCCTATATTTTCTCTCCAGTGGGGCTTTGTGTCTTAAGGCTTACCTCCATGCATTTAAAGTCTTTTCCCCATATTTACAAATCTGGGGCACTGATGGAGTTGGCAGAAGAGTTGTTTGGGGACAGATGGGTAGGGGGTGTTGGAATCAAGTGGGCTTTCCCAAGTGTCCTGTGGGTAGCAGATCCCTGTCAGGCTTCACATTTGGTGACTGTGCCCACGTAGTTTATAACAAGGAAACACTTGAATACAACAGACTTTTTTTTTTCTCCCCTCATCTCACATCTGAACACAATCATGAGCTCAGAGAAGAGCCAATGGTAATGCCAAAAATACTTGGCCACATGACAGAGAGAGGAGTGGGAAAGGGAGGAAGGAATAGCAAGAGGAGGGAGAGAGGGATGGGGCAGGGGGAGAAGAGGGAGAGAACTGAACATGTATATTCAGCAAACAGTGGCCTAGACTAACACCTACAAGCATCTGTCTGTTAGGCGAATTTCTTTAAACTGCTATTTGCCTTGGACTGTCTTCAAAGGGATATTTCTGCTTCCAAAGGTGGATAGTTAAAAATAATATACATCATGAGTGTGTTTTGGCATTTCCCTTTCATTTTTTTCCCTATCTTCAACATTACTGTTGTCATCCTTTAAAACTCAATCAATTCGGCTGATCCAGTGAACAGATGGCATTAATCAACCCCCAAGAATATGCACAAAAGCAATTAGAAATGTAGAGACATGGAATTTATGCCAGCAAATCAATTACCAATGATAGCAAATCAACGTGGCACACCCAACTTCCCCTTGTTTCTCTTTCCAAAGAGCACCCACTGATAGTAGAACTGATCCCTGGTTTATCCCCTGCCAGAAGGGGATCAAGAACAGAAACACTGAGGTTTAATTACACATTTCTTAATGACTAGTTCTCACTCTGCTGACAAAAATCAGCGTAATTTACAGACTAGAAGTTGCATCAGAATGACGGATACAGACAGCATATGCTATACAGTGTCATGCAAATATGAAATACACTGCTCTGAGAATATGGTCGTTTGGTATTCCCAGAGAAGAACTTCATTTCAGAGAACAGAGCACCTTTTCTAGCACCTTAGCTCTCATTTGTCAAAAACAATGCGAGCAGCTATAGAATACATTTTAACCACAAATCTGTGCCTTCTGTGAGTTTCCTAGTTTATATATCCCTACGTTTTCAATGTACTTGGCCATTATTTTCTTTCTGGTTCTTTGTGACCTTTGCAGATTCTGAAACTTCCTTCTTCAGGCTTTCTTTATTATCAACCTGGGTTCTTGGGATAAGCTCTTCACTAGTTTTCTCACTGCTATTATTGGCCTGGGTCAGTCTATCCTTCACACAGTGATTTTTTAAACAAATATCTGATTCTGTATTATCTAATTACATATACAAAATCCTTCAATGAAGCTTCATAGCTTGAACAGTAAAAATAAGACCCCCCCAAATTTCCCTTATTTCTTTTTCTAACCCTCTGCCTATAAGCCGCTCCCAGTCCACTACAACAGGTCTCACCCTTAAGCCTTCACACAAAAAGCCTGTGAGAAGCTCCCCCCATTTCTCCAGTGAGTGAAGTCTGACGTTGTTCAAGTCTTACCTTCCATCTCACTTCCCTCCAAGAGCCTGCCTTGATGCCCCAGCAGTTTGAGACGCTCATTTGGTGCCTCATATTACAACTTGTGCTTAACTATGTTACGGCATTTATCACATTGACGTGATTAAAGATTTTTTTTCTGGCTGTCCATGTTCAAAGTTCCTCGAGATCATGGACTGTATCTTCTTATTTATCTTTATTTCTACTGTTTCTAGAAAAACTTGAGTTTAGGAAAGACAGCCTTCAGTTGAGACACATTTCTTCATAAGTTTTTCAAATGAGTAACACACGTGAACTATTAACACTTAAATCGTCCAACCACAGCTTACAGAGAGGGTTTCAGAGGCTCAGGATAGTGTTATTGGGGTCATGTTGTCGGTCTGCAATAAAATACAATCTTTCCACTAATTTACTACTAATATCCTATTAA
This sequence comes from Ailuropoda melanoleuca, assembly GCF_002007445.2. Lineage (NCBI taxonomy): Eukaryota > Metazoa > Chordata > Mammalia > Carnivora > Ursidae > Ailuropoda > Ailuropoda melanoleuca. The sequence continues at coordinate 96,031,225 of NC_048219.1, forward strand.
ACAGCATTCAAACTTTTCCTTTTTATACTGAATTCTGGGCTATGAAGAAAGATTTTTATAGCTATGTATTTGTGTATTTTCAGCTACACAGGAAATGTTTGTTAAAATTGCAAAAGCAAGTTAATAACATTAGCTCAAACTTGGTACTGAGGTCAGATCGTCTTAGCATTTCCAAAGCAATAATAAGTAAGACTTGTCAGTTAAAAACAAAATAAACCAAATAAATTTAAAAAGACTTTAGCAACAGGGCCATAGAAAGACTTTTTTGTTGTTGTTTAGAAATGAAAATTCTTAGTTAGAAACCATTCACTGTTTCTCTCATCCATTCATTTACCCAATGTTTTATGTATTGAATATAGACATTGGAATGAAATATGATAATCAGGGAGCTTTGTAACTACTTGGGGAGACAAAGATTATAAGAAAGTGCTATGGAAATATACTAAGTCATACATAGGGGCATTTGGCCCAGTGTGGGGAAACTCTTGGGTGTGTGTGTGTGTGTGTGTGTGTGTGTGTGTGTAACTGGGAGAAAGTGAGGGTGTGTAAAAACTGGAAAAAGGTAACTAGATTAAGCAGACAGTGTATGCAAATAAATGCCAGGAAGATGCAGGATAGCATGGCTTGTTTGTAGAATGTGGAGTTTTCTAAATTGGAAATTAGGGGACTGGGCAGTAACGGTGGACATGCAATTTAGAGCAGGAGGCAGGGCCAGATTGGAGCAGCCCTGTGCAGGGAGACGGGGCTCATTCCTACTATTTAATTAATACATTTGGTCTGACATCTAGAGACTTAGAAGACATGATGCCAACAGAGGTAGCTTTCATGGTAGTGTGTGTGTGTGGTCACACGTCTTTATCAAGGCTATGCCCTTACCCTACCCAGTTTTTTACTGAAACTTGTAAAAGAAAATTAAAGCATCTGTTGCTCATCCAGATATCCAGATATGAGGCCTCTTATTTTTGACCATTGTGATATTAGGCATCTTGCATCAAATCTACATTCTATTTTTTTTTTTTTTTTGTAAGGTGTAACTCAGGAGTTGGCTCTGGTGGAAACTGCTACCTCCCTGCCCTTTGCTATGGATAGAGGTATAGAGACTAACCATAGAGATCACAAGGCAACTTGCCAGCTCACACACAGCCCCCAAATGAATGCATGGGAATTAATTTCACATCGTGCAGACTCTGATCTTTGGAGATAGATAGAGGTCCAGATCCTGATTTTTTTTTTTTCATTGCATAGCTTTATGATCCTGGGAAAATTAACTTCTATTAACCTTAAATTTACTCATCTGTAAACTGAATTTAATAAAGTCTACCTAGCTGTACTGCCTTGACAAATCATGTGCACATGGCATATGAAGTGAGATACAAAGAGCACAGCGGTTAGTAGGAATTAAAACCCTATTATGTTGTTATTCTAAATATAACTGCTTAACAATTTTGAGTATGACCATCCCAGAAGTTCCAAATGGAATAACCAGTAAGTAGGNAATTTTGAGTATGACCATCCCAGAAGTTCCAAATGGAATAACCAGTTAACATCAGTAAAGACAAAAATACATTAGGACTAGATAGGACCTTAATAAGCATCTGATCCAACTCTTTCAATTAATACACCGCGATCATTAGGGTAAGTCGGTAACTCCACAAGGACACTTTCTGGAAAGTGTCAGAGTTTTGATGAATGAAGACAGCTTCCCTTATGTATGAAAAATGCCATTATGAGCTCCAAATGAGTACACTGAATCTTCAAAACAAAGTTCCATTGAGTGAATCACGACTGTATTATATGATCTTTGTGGTAACTAGACCCTCTCCCCACCTTCCCCACTAGCGAGGATAATTAGCTTTGTATATACAAAACATATTTCAGCAGGGTTCTGGCATACAAACTAAAGGGCTTTGGATCACCAACTAAAGCTTTTAGGAACATTTCAAACAATAGCACAACACTTTGTTTTGTAACAAATGACCACTGAAAAGTAAAGTGATGTAGGTAAGCAAAACTGGGTTCTACTAAAGAAAAAAGAGGCAATTGGGAAGAGCAGGGGGGAAAAAAGAAACCTTTAACTTAGAAGACAGTCATTCATTTGAATGAGAATAGGGGATAGAGTAAGGTTATTCTAATGGAAACTAATTTTCTCCTAATTCTGTACCCTGTTGTGGACATGGCTCTTCTAGTTTTTCACTTACATGTTCCAATAGTGGAAATATGAATCTGGGCTGGAGATGCGGGCTGTGAGGGATTGAAGGGAAAGAGAATTCACACGGATTGTCAATGATAAGCCCGTTCAACCATGGGAAAATCTTCAGGACTCTTTCCAAATGAACATTATTGTGCTTCCTTCACTTCTGCTGAGTGTACTTGCCACAAAAGTATACAGCAAACACTTTCCTGCTGAAAAAAGTCAGCCTGATATTTGTTTATTTATAATATCACCTATCGATTGGGTTTGTGCATAAGCTTCAGATAACTCAAGGTATATTGCATCTCTTTATTTAAAGATGTTTATGAATATGATTGACATCCTTGTATATTTTACACGAAGTTCTGTCTGTGATGAAAGGCATCATCACAGAATAAAGAGTTTTTGATTTCTTTCTCAAGGCTGTTATCTCTGTGAACCTGGTGTGTAGCACCAAACGGTTAAGATGCCTGGAGATCAAAGTGACTTACTGGGTCAAAATTAAGGCAGTCATAATCACATAACGTCTGATTATTGGCAAAAATAAAGTGAAGTGTGACCCTGTAAGTATGCCGTGCATTGCTCTTATCTTCTGAATGCAACTTCTTGCATTATCATAGTCTTTCCACGCGCCTAATATTTGAAGAATCTCCTCAGTAGAACACTGAGCTATGGTCTGTTTGGGAGAAGATAGTTGCTGTTTTACACCCAAGCCTGTGAGCATGGCAAAGTTGCATAACTGAACGGGCATTTGACATGTTAGCTGTGGCATAACCGGGGCAAAAACCACCAGCATTTCAAACTCCTAGTTTCACTTGAACCAACTATCAAGTCACATTGTTTCTTCTTGTGTCAAAGGAGTTGATATTATATGTAAAATGGTTTTTCATTTAACACTGGCCTATCATAGCTACATTCGAAATTAACTAATTCCCTCAGGGTAAACCCAAAGGAAATGTTGTAGCTACTTAATTTCCTGAAAATCCGGAATGGGGGAATTTCCAGAGTTTTTATTACTGGTTGGTAATTATGTTCTCTGCACAGATTCATAATATCTATTCTGTAGCTGGCCTTCTAACCTCACTTTAATTTTGTTTAATTAGGAACTTATAAAATCTATAATTGGGTAAGCATTCATTTCTCTCTTGCAGACAAATGTCCAAGTTTTGGTCAGATTATAAGAAAATTAAACACACACACACATACATTCTACATGCAACAATAGTAATAACAATACATTATTATTAGAATAATACAAACAATTAAGATTTATTTTTATTTGAATAAAGTTCACAGGCATACTGATACCATGGAGCATCTTGGCTAAATAACCCATGTTTAGGGATACTTTCACAAATGACATAAAATGTTTTCTCAAAAAATAAAAATCTTCTTGAAAAAAGTATCCAAATAATCTGTATACTTATGCAAATTGACTCTTTGAAAGGAGATTGAGTTTCCTCAATACATGCATATAAATATTAATGGATTGTAGGTAAATAGTAAATCAAAGCCCTAAATTTAATGGATAAAGTATGTGGACAATTTAAGTCGGGGAGAATTGTGGAATGCTAATGTTTTCCCCTTAGAGTTCTGCATCACAGGTTCTGAAAGGCCACCAAGATAAACTGAGTCCAGAAGTAATTTTCTGCTGCTATGCTATTGAATTTATACATTTTGTTCAGCATAATAAAAAACATTTACCATTATTCTTTAAGAACACTGACCTCAAAATATTTAGCAAGTAGCATGCATTCAATTGAAAAGTTGATTGGAAATAAGGAAATTAAACTGTCACTGATGAAATACTAAAGCTCATTATCACAAAGTTTCATTTTAAATGCTGAGAATTAGCTTTATTGCTGCATCAGTAATGATAAGCATGAGCCTTAAATCCACGCCATTTAGGTTTTATGAGCATTATTACAACATATAAACCATAATTCAATTAATTTACAGAAATTGGCATTCTACAATTTATTTTTTCCTTGCTCTTAAGATGCTACATAAGGAAGCCCCAACCATATTCCTATAGAATATGTTCTATCTATTTTACCCTTATTCCTCACCCCACCTTTGTGGATTTTCAAAATATTCACTATTTCCAGATAGGTAAATGTGCTAAAGGAAAAACAGCTCTTTCGCTGCTACACCTTTGCATCATTAGGACAACACTGACCTCTAGTGCTTTAGGAGATAGAGAGGCTAGCTCAGCACCATGCCTAACTTCTCTAACTAAACCACTTGGATGCTTTTCTAAAGCACCATGGGAACAATTTCACTTAAAAGAAGAAAGAGGAGGGGGAGGAGGAGGAGGAGGGGGAGGAGGAGGAGAAGGGGGAGGAGGGGGAGGAGGGAGAGGAGGGAGGAGACAAGAGGAGGAGGAAGAGACAAGAAACATCCGATTCTAACCTTTTCCTACCTATTCTCCGAAACGATTTCTACACCAAGCCCCTTTGGCTCCTCCTGTTTTGAGAGGTTGACCTCTTCAGCGCTCCTTTACAGTAGAAACTTTAATAAAATTTTTATAAGGCATTACCACTAACTATAGATTCTGAACCTCCAAAACTTCCAATCACAGAAACACTGGCTCTGCTTTGGACCATTTTCACTAAACAACATTTGTCTAATTGTCTTCCTTTGAGGTGCAACTCTGGGTTGAGTATCTCTTACTCAAGGTTCTCTTGAACCTTAGAGGGTGGAGAGTTAAGTAGGGCAACTCACAAGTACTAAGTAGTCTTCCCATCTTTCTCTAAGAGCTGTGTTATGTTCCAGTACAGTTAGGCATTTCTGAGGTTCCTGGCGGGCTTAGCAGACAGAGGAGCAAGCCCAGAAACTCAAGGAACCTTGATAAACCATCTTTGGGAACAACACAGATGGCTTAATTGCGTTCTTTCTCATTTAGGAGTTTCCAAGCTGGAAAAAACTTCCCTCGCTCTGCCTAGAGAGGCAGCTGAGCAATTGAGCTTGAACCTCTGACGGCTCTAGCGATTTATTCAACTTTGACGAACTGGGTTCTTTAAATACACAGTGCAGGTGGCAGATCCCCAGGTGTCCAGCCTTCCTGCCTATTAAATTAAATGCCCTGCACTTGCTGAGGTTAGAGCTTGGACGACAGAGCGTACACTTAGTGCATACTCATTATGCGTTCTTTGGCACAAAGATTTTGGGGGTGGAGTGTGCATCAAAGCTCTTCCTTCTGTAACAGGGGCAGCCATTGATCTTGTGGTTTGACTACATTGGGCCATGACTCTTAGGCCCAAACTCCCAATCCTATTAAAGCAATGCCTATTGGTTGCAAGATACCCCAACTGGAGCCTTCTGCCTAGGCGAGGGCTGAAAGCCATGTCTAGCGAGATACTGGGTATGTTGCAAATCCCAGGCAGCCACATTCAGAGATGAGCCACTGTCACCGAGAGCATCTCTCTCTGGAAGCCCTCAGTACAATCTGAACCCGGGGCCCTTCTCCAGAAAAGCTCCTGCTGAGACCAGGCAGGCATAGTACGCGGACCCGGCATAAGGCTCAGGGAAGAGAACCTTCCTTTCTCCCCTGAACTTTGCGATTAGGGGAGAAGGGCAGGAAATTCAGTGGGGCTGGCTCATCCGAGCTCTGCTAACTTTTGGGATGGTTTGAGTGATAGAACCACACCAATCAGCATTTCCCCCCGTCTCCTCCGCTCAGAGCAGACACAATTGAATATGCTTGTACAGTTGAGTGTCTCTCCCCAACGCTAGCGTTTCCCACCTCACCTACCCGCCCCCAGCTCCTGGTACTCACAATTTGTCGCTGTTAATCCTAAATGCCACAAGCCGGAGAACAGCAAAGTGAAAACGCTGGTCAGCCTTGGTACAGAATCCATTTCCCCCGAGTAAGCGGTCCCTCCCAATAGAATCCCAAATTCGCAGGCGCCAGCCGCGGCTTCTTCTTCTGGTCTCTCTCTCTCTCCCTCTCTCCTCGGCACCGCCTGACCCCCTCCCACCCCCCCTAGGAGAGGCACTCGCGGCTTCACTCCATCCCGTGTCCAGACGCTCCACCGAAAGCGTAGCGGGTTCTGCCTCTGAGCTGCGGCTGAAGCTAAGGTCCCCGCAACTGCCGCTTGCTGTACTCGCCCTCCTCGCCCGCCTCTTCCTCCTCTCCCCGCTCCTTAAAGGTGCAAATCCAAATCCCGCTGCAACACCAGGCGCCGAGCCGGGCGGACTGCCACTGCACCTCGGCC
>NC_048219.1:96039050-96042592 GCF_002007445.2 Ailuropoda melanoleuca
GGCATTTGACATGTTAGCTGTGGCATAACCGGGGCAAAAATCACCAGCATTTCAAACTCCTAGTTTCACTTGAACCAACTATCAAGTCACATTGTTTCTTCTTGTGTCAAAGGAGTTGATATTATATGTAAAATGGTTTTTCATTTAACACTGGCCTATCATAGCTACATTCGAAATTAACTAATTCCCTCAGGGTAAACCCAAAGGAAATGTTGTAGCTACTTAATTTCCTGAAAATCCGGAATGGGGGAATTTCCAGAGTTTTTATTACTGGTTGGTAATTATGTTCTCTGCACAGATTCATAATATCTATTCTGTAGCTGGCCTTCTAACCTCACTTTAATTTTGTTTAATTAGGAACTTATAAAATCTATAATTGGGTAAGCATTCATTTCTCTCTTGCAGACAAATGTCCAAGTTTTGGTCAGATTATAAGAAAATTAAACACACACACACATACATTCTACATGCAACAATAGTAATAACAATACATTATTATTAGAATAATACAAACAATTAAGATTTATTTTTATTTGAATAAAGTTCACAGGCATACTGATACCATGGAGCATCTTGGCTAAATAACCCATGTTTAGGGATACTTTCACAAATGACATAAAATGTTTTCTCAAAAAATAAAAATCTTCTTGAAAAAAGTATCCAAATAATCTGTATACTTATGCAAATTGACTCTTTGAAAGGAGATTGAGTTTCCTCAATACATGCATATAAATATTAATGGATTGTAGGTAAATAGTAAATCAAAGCCCTAAATTTAATGGATAAAGTATGTGGACAATTTAAGTCGGGGAGAATTGTGGAATGCTAATGTTTTCCCCTTAGAGTTCTGCATCACAGGTTCTGAAAGGCCACCAAGATAAACTGAGTCCAGAAGTAATTTTCTGCTGCTATGCTATTGAATTTATACATTTTGTTCAGCATAATAAAAAACATTTACCATTATTCTTTAAGAACACTGACCTCAAAATATTTAGCAAGTAGCATGCATTCAATTGAAAAGTTGATTGGAAATAAGGAAATTAAACTGTCACTGATGAAATACTAAAGCTCATTATCACAAAGTTTCATTTTAAATGCTGAGAATTAGCTTTATTGCTGCATCAGTAATGATAAGCATGAGCCTTAAATCCACGCCATTTAGGTTTTATGAGCATTATTACAACATATAAACCATAATTCAATTAATTTACAGAAATTGGCATTCTACAATTTATTTTTTCCTTGCTCTTAAGATGCTACATAAGGAAGCCCCAACCATATTCCTATAGAATATGTTCTATCTATTTTACCCTTATTCCTCACCCCACCTTTGTGGATTTTCAAAATATTCACTATTTCCAGATAGGTAAATGTGCTAAAGGAAAAACAGCTCTTTCGCTGCTACACCTTTGCATCATTAGGACAACACTGACCTCTAGTGCTTTAGGAGATAGAGAGGCTAGCTCAGCACCATGCCTAACTTCTCTAACTAAACCACTTGGATGCTTTTCTAAAGCACCATGGGAACAATTTCACTTAAAAGAAGAAAGAGGAGGGGGAGGAGGAGGAGGAGGGGGAGGAGGAGGAGAAGGGGGAGGAGGGGGAGGAGGGAGAGGAGGGAGGAGACAAGAGGAGGAGGAAGAGACAAGAAACATCCGATTCTAACCTTTTCCTACCTATTCTCCGAAACGATTTCTACACCAAGCCCCTTTGGCTCCTCCTGTTTTGAGAGGTTGACCTCTTCAGCGCTCCTTTACAGTAGAAACTTTAATAAAATTTTTATAAGGCATTACCACTAACTATAGATTCTGAACCTCCAAAACTTCCAATCACAGAAACACTGGCTCTGCTTTGGACCATTTTCACTAAACAACATTTGTCTAATTGTCTTCCTTTGAGGTGCAACTCTGGGTTGAGTATCTCTTACTCAAGGTTCTCTTGAACCTTAGAGGGTGGAGAGTTAAGTAGGGCAACTCACAAGTACTAAGTAGTCTTCCCATCTTTCTCTAAGAGCTGTGTTATGTTCCAGTACAGTTAGGCATTTCTGAGGTTCCTGGCGGGCTTAGCAGACAGAGGAGCAAGCCCAGAAACTCAAGGAACCTTGATAAACCATCTTTGGGAACAACACAGATGGCTTAATTGCGTTCTTTCTCATTTAGGAGTTTCCAAGCTGGAAAAAACTTCCCTCGCTCTGCCTAGAGAGGCAGCTGAGCAATTGAGCTTGAACCTCTGACGGCTCTAGCGATTTATTCAACTTTGACGAACTGGGTTCTTTAAATACACAGTGCAGGTGGCAGATCCCCAGGTGTCCAGCCTTCCTGCCTATTAAATTAAATGCCCTGCACTTGCTGAGGTTAGAGCTTGGACGACAGAGCGTACACTTAGTGCATACTCATTATGCGTTCTTTGGCACAAAGATTTTGGGGGTGGAGTGTGCATCAAAGCTCTTCCTTCTGTAACAGGGGCAGCCATTGATCTTGTGGTTTGACTACATTGGGCCATGACTCTTAGGCCCAAACTCCCAATCCTATTAAAGCAATGCCTATTGGTTGCAAGATACCCCAACTGGAGCCTTCTGCCTAGGCGAGGGCTGAAAGCCATGTCTAGCGAGATACTGGGTATGTTGCAAATCCCAGGCAGCCACATTCAGAGATGAGCCACTGTCACCGAGAGCATCTCTCTCTGGAAGCCCTCAGTACAATCTGAACCCGGGGCCCTTCTCCAGAAAAGCTCCTGCTGAGACCAGGCAGGCATAGTACGCGGACCCGGCATAAGGCTCAGGGAAGAGAACCTTCCTTTCTCCCCTGAACTTTGCGATTAGGGGAGAAGGGCAGGAAATTCAGTGGGGCTGGCTCATCCGAGCTCTGCTAACTTTTGGGATGGTTTGAGTGATAGAACCACACCAATCAGCATTTCCCCCCGTCTCCTCCGCTCAGAGCAGACACAATTGAATATGCTTGTACAGTTGAGTGTCTCTCCCCAACGCTAGCGTTTCCCACCTCACCTACCCGCCCCCAGCTCCTGGTACTCACAATTTGTCGCTGTTAATCCTAAATGCCACAAGCCGGAGAACAGCAAAGTGAAAACGCTGGTCAGCCTTGGTACAGAATCCATTTCCCCCGAGTAAGCGGTCCCTCCCAATAGAATCCCAAATTCGCAGGCGCCAGCCGCGGCTTCTTCTTCTGGTCTCTCTCTCTCTCCCTCTCTCCTCGGCACCGCCTGACCCCCTCCCACCCCCCCTAGGAGAGGCACTCGCGGCTTCACTCCATCCCGTGTCCAGACGCTCCACCGAAAGCGTAGCGGGTTCTGCCTCTGAGCTGCGGCTGAAGCTAAGGTCCCCGCAACTGCCGCTTGCTGTACTCGCCCTCCTCGCCCGCCTCTTCCTCCTCTCCCCGCTCCTTAAAGGTGCAAATCCAAATCCCGCTGCAACACCAGGCGCCGAGCCGGGCGGACTGCCACTGCACCTCGGCCGCCGGCGCTGAAATCCGCACCCGGGCCGGCCGCTCCTTATAGGCGAGCGGGGCGCGCGGCACCGCCCCCGG
>NC_048219.1:96042604-96056114 GCF_002007445.2 Ailuropoda melanoleuca
CCCGCCCCGCGCTCTCCTATAAGAGCGGCCTGGGCGGGTCCTCTGCGCGCTTGGGCGCCCGGCCTCCAGGCGCCGCGCCGCGGCCGTGCGCTCCGGCTGCTCGGGGGCCGGGGTCCCTCTCCCGCGGGCGCGCCTCTCTCCCCTCCCCTCCCCTCTCCACCATTCCTTTGCCTCCCGCCCCGCCCCCGCTCGGGGGGCCGCGAAGAAACACTGACATTTCAACCAGGTTTTCCAAGAACATTGCTGCCCATGGGATGCTGAAAGGAGTTGGAAGACAGTACGCATCAGCAAGAGCGAATTTCCCATGGAAAGCTTGGCAAAGAGCTCACGAAATGCCTTTCTTTTTTTTTTCTTTCTTTCTTTCTTTTTTTCTTTTCTTTCTTTTCTTTTTCTTTTTTTTTNTTTTTTTTTTTTTTTTTGAGAGGAGAGGGAAGACTTGAATTATTGAATGATGCGCGATTTTTTCCCCGCTGTTTGTTTCCTGCTATGGAAAGCCGACGGGTATTAATGATATTGGGATTTCTGATTTAAATGTTTAACGTTATATCCGCGTCCCTGTTCTTCGACCCGCGCCCGGCTCCAGTCGCTCTCACTTTCAGGGCGACCACCTCCACGCCTCCCTCTTTGCTGTTGGCACGTAGCTTGGGGCGAGTACTGCAAGGTGTTCAGGGCCCGAGAGAGGGAGAGACAAATCAGGTCTCTCAATGACAAATGATGCGAGTCAGGGTAGGGGTCCTGGCTGCCTCCTAACATTGGAGATCTGAGCCAGCCTCCCCCTCCCCCTCTCCCTTCCATGGAGGGATTTAAATTTAAAAGGGGTGAAGAGTAGTTCTGGTTTCTTCCTAGAAGCTTCCTATTGGAAACTCTGGTTCTGTCTTTGGCTTCTAGTTTACATCTGGGGACTCTCCTGCTTTACCATAAATCAATTTATTTTGTTTTTATTGGAAGCTGTCAGAGAGCTGTCAAACCGTAACAAAATGAGAGACCATAATGATTTCTCCTATGTGAAGCTAACAATCAAGTTAGGGGTAGAGTCACTTCAGAGGAAGTTGATGTTTCCTCTTCCCTCCCCACTACCCCCCCCCCCCCCCCCCCCCCCCCCCCCCCCCCCGCAGCAGCACCCAGGCGACCTTATTTCACACTATAGATGCCTGACAACAACCTTTGGTCTTCAGCTATCAGACGAATGGGCAATAGCAGATTGAGTTGGGTTTCTTGCAGCTTCTGCGTGAATTCTGAGGTTAACTTCGTGGTTTTGGTGAGAGCTGGACTCACTGCATTGAAATATGAAAAGGTTGCTGAATGACAATTGGATTTGTGACACCATTATTTTATTAGAGATAAAAAGATTTCTGAGGGGCTTTTCTCCTGTAACTTACAATGACTCTCTTGTCTGTAAGCTTTTTTTTTTTTTTTCGGATTTTATTATTTATTTATTTATTTATTTATTTATTTATTTATTTAAGAGAGCGCCGGCAGGGGGTAGAGGTGGGCAGAGGGGCAGAGGGGCGGAGAGGAAGAGGAAGTGAGAGAAGCAGACTCCCTGGTGAGCAGGGAGGTGGGGCTCAATTCCAAGGCCCAGGGATCATGACCTGAGCCAAAGACAACCAACTAAGCCACCCCAGCGCACCTTGTCTATAAGGTTCTAACTGAAAATAATTAGTTAGCTACTACATTCTGGGGCAACCAGAAGACTTCTGCAGCATAGGCTTTTCCTGTGGAAGAAAGGCCATCCCCAGGAGATGGAGAATCACAACAGATGAAAGGCGAGGTGATCCAAAAAGCTCCCTGGGGTTGTCAAGGGTCTGAGTAAGGAGGGGGCCTGGTGTTCAAAGTCAAGCTGATCAGGCCTGCCTCTGCTTCTACTGAGAGCCCCAGGTGGCTGCCACCCATCTGTGGCCTTTGAGCATTTCAGTTTAGTTTGATCAGGTTAGTTTAATGATCCTAGAGAGTCTAGAAAAAATATGCACCACTATCCAGCTTTATATGTTCTTTAACACTTAGATGTGTTTTAGGAGAAATAAAATAGTACAAATATAATTTAAGTTGCTTTTGCATTCTTGCCTGATCCCATTTATCTCCTACCATACCTAGAAGTAAACACTTTCTTTTTCATTCTTATACATTTACCGCACATATTTACATCCCTAAACAATATATGGTATCACTTTGGTTGTCTTTAATCAATATATAAATGGTATCATACTGTTTCATTTTGCACCCGGAGTTTACTCAACATTATACTTTTTGAATTTATGCATTTGGATACATGTAGCGCTAATTCTTTCATTTTAATTGCTGTGTTATAGTTCATTTTATAAATATGCCACAATTTATTCATTAATTCTACTGCTTATGAATCTACAGACTATTTCCAGGTTGTTGTTTTTTTTTTTTTTTCTTTTCCTTTCTTCTTTTTTTGGGGGCATGGGGAGGCAGAAGGAGAGAGAGAATCTTAAACAGGCCTCACGCCCAGTACGGAGCCCAGTGCAGGGCTGGAGCTCACAACCCCGAGATCATGACCTGAGCCAAAATCAAGAGTCACCCAGACACCCCTCCAGAGTTGTTTTTTTTCCCCCCCTCAACATAAACTGTACACTCTTGTACCTGTCCCTTAGTATTTCTCAAATATGTACTTAGGAGTAGAATTTCTGGGTGATAAGAAATGCTTACCCTCAGCTTTAGTAAGTCTCTCCAGTTGCTCTATAAAATGATGGTAGCAATTTGCACCCCTTCCCCCACTAGCAGTGTGTGAGAGTTCCCTTAGCTCCATAACCTTGCCAAAACTTTAAGACCTCTCTTTTTACAAATGGGAAAATGATACCCAGGGAATAGAAATCTTTGTCCACTGAGTCTAATGCTCCATGACATCACCTATCTTCTGCACCAACCCAAGATTATTTAGATAAATAAAATATATTTTTTTAATTATGGAAGATGTGGGCTTCATTTCCTGTCACAATGACTTAAAATTGAATCTATGTCAATAAAATGTGCTTGAGATATATATTAAAAGACAACCAGGGAAATTGTTATGTGAAGCTCCCAAACTGTGAATAATCTTCTAGTTATTAGCAAGTACTGGAACTCTGCATTTAGATGCCCATATGCAAACCTAGTGTATACTATATAAATTGCACCTAATTTAAAGTCCTATTTACAGTAGTAGCTTTTTTCTCTCTCTCTCAAATACACCTGTTCTCAGAGCAACTTTGAGCCTTAAACAGCAGACATTTGTCTAAGATTTGTTAACATTTCAGTAAGAATACTGCAGTTCTGAATGGTGCGAGGGGTAAACAGCTGTTCCTCTTAGACAATAGTGTAAACAATGCCATCTTCTGGGGGCATTTTGCCAACAAGTTTTTATTAGCTGTAGAATATTAATCACTGTTAAAACTGTTCTCAGCCAGATTGATATTTACCTTTTGAAATTCTTCTGTAAACCTTTTAGACTGATAAATCCACCTTTCAAATGCTGGAGTAGAAGCTGCATAATCTCCGCATTTCCCCCAAGTTGCTTTATATGGAAGAAGAACTCATACTTGCAGAGTGCCTTGCTTTGAAGAAGCTTAAAAATTATGCATAGATAGAGCAGATTGATTGCTAACAGGAAATGGGGGAAAACAGATAATTCAAATCCTCAAATGCCTGCATTTTAGAATGATAAATCTGAACATCTTCTCAAAAGAAACTTCTGTCCAAAATCCTAAAAAAGGAATGAAGTGAACAGGATTTGGTGTTCATGTCCCTTTAATTTTCCCTCGGGCCCTTTTCTTTCTTTCCCTTTAATAGAGCAGAAGGGAAAGAATCATTCATCAACTGGAACCTTAGCCTTGGAATATTCAACAAGTGGTTTGCCTCATTGATTTCATAACCCTCCCGTGAGGTATGTAGCAGGTATGTTTGGTCATCTGCATTTTACAGGTGGGATCCTAAGAGGTGACAGATATTGACATGTTAAGTATCATACAGAATTAATGGCCCCCACCCATATCGCACTTTAAAATGAAAACCCCTCATCTCTTTTCCTTTATCTTTAGAGAGCTAATAGGTCAAATTCACTGTGACATATGGGTACCTGGCACATATAGGGGAAGAGTCGGCATTGGTTACAAGAGGCTACAATGTTGTATCAGTACTTTTGGATTATTTCAGGTTCGCATATTTATGGTTTGTTGTAAAGATGGAAGGATGATTTCTGCTGCCATTCATATCTTTAGAATAGAGCTTTTAAAAGTAACGATATGGCAGAAAGTTAATTTAATATTTTTCCTTTCACCCTTATTTCTTTTTTTAAAAAAATGTTTTTTTTTCTTTTTTCTTTTTTAAAAAAAAGATTTCTTTTTTCCTCTTCAGAGCTTGGGGCCAGGAACATGCTACACCTGTAGGGTGTAGGAAATAGGAAAAATGTTCCTGCTCTCGTGGAGCTAAAAATGATTTGGGAAAGTAGGATATAAACACATTAAAAAGTTAAGGAAACAATACAAGTTAGCAAGTGATTAAGTGCCAAATGGCTCAGATAATAAGTGCGATAGGAGTTTTTAAGTTGACAAGATTGTTTCCTCTGGGAAGGAAAACTTGAAGTTGGCATAATGCGGTAGTTGTCTCCTTGGGCGTAGAGGGATTTGAGTCACCCTGGGCCATGAAGATTGGTATTCAAGTCAGGTTAGGTCCGGTATCTTTGCCTCACAGGAAGTCACATTTTAGGGTGCGGAATTGCAGGCAAAATTCTACTTTTACAGGATGGGCTTTTCTATTCAGGCAAATGAACCTCAGCCAAAGGTTGAGTATAATTCACTTGAGCCTCTCCCCATTATTTTTCTCTCCTTGTGCCACCTCAGTCTTGTCACCACCATACTCACCCTTGACATTAAAACTAGTCAACTTCTAACATCAGTCTTCCACAAATAGAACAACCCTTTACGTACCTTTACCTGAAATGCATGTTTCTCAGCTGGTATATGTCGTGCTGTCTACAGGTATTACTCTTCCTTCCTTCTATGGACTACTTCTTTCCAAATGGCTAATTTTCATTCACCATTCCACTCCAAATTCAGGTACCACATCTCTCTTGAAGTCTTTGGTGATTACTGTGCAATGTTTCTGTTCACGTAGGTTTTCCTAACTCTGAGTAGTTTCGCAGGAGTAATTTATCAATGAACATTCAATTCTGAGTCTTCAGCATACATGTAGGCTTTCGAAAAAATATTTGATGAATGAATAATGTTAGATTAAAAAAAGGCCTTGTCAAATTTTTAAAAGGCTATATCCAACCCCTACCCTCACTCCTATTCACCCATTGCACCAGAATTCAGAGGCTCCTTTGAGGGCAGTTACTCTTATTTACCTTGTAAATCAAGGTGTCGATTACATGGAAAATCAATAGGTATGGAGTTTAGGTTAATAACTTTATAGTTCACCTAGACATATATTCCTCAAATACTTGGATTTATTTTGGGGAGAGGAATTCACCCTCTAAAGTATTTATGTAATTATATTTGTGCAATCCCCACCATGCCACATCCAGAAACATATGTCAAGAAAAGGATCTCTCATCTTCACTTATTTCTGGCTCTTTCTGAGGGCAGTCCTCCTTACAATCACTGAGAAGTCATTTGTGATATCCATCATGTTTCAGGACAAACCTGTTTGGAGTTTAATGGAAAGTGTTCTGAGCTTAGAATCAGAAGCCTTGACTTTGCAGCTTACCAGGTACTAGACCTTGAGTAAATAATTTGGTCTTTTGAGATTCAGCTTCCACATCTGTAAATTGTGATAATTTCTGGCTTAGGTATTTTGGCATAGTGAATAGAATCATACATGTAAAAGCGTTTTTGTTACATAGGCACAAGTTATAAATATCATACCTAGTCCAAAGAAGACAATTTATTCAGCCTCTAACTACTGGATTTCTCATGCATTTTATTTGCTAGTTCATCCCTGGAGTAAAAATACGTGTAACTATATAAAAACATTACCTGTTCTATGGGAAATATACGTTATTCATTACTTACAGGCATTGCAATAATTCAATTAACCAACATTAATTTATTGAGCAATGCTAATGTGCCTAGGCATGTATTGTTTTCTCTCGGTTAAATAGGTGCCATAGAAAGAGTTGGCCTGGACCTGTCTTCAAGGTTCTTACACACCTCTCAATCTCTAAATAGGGCCATAATGTATGCAAATGTAAGTAATGGATGCTTATGGAGAGAAAATACTAACTCTGTGGTTCTCAAGTCCATTGAAGTGACAGACATTATTGGTTTCTTGACCAACAACAATTTTCAACTTCTTCCTTATTTGCAAAACAGGCTGTCGAAGGAATCATGATCTGACTAAGCCTTACAAGTATATTTCCCTTCGAGAGTGATTATCTGATGCTTGTTTTGTGGCCCAGTTTTTGACCAATAACATTTAAGGGAAAGGAGAGATTTTCTTCTCGGAAAAGGGAGAGGAGCATGAATAAAAATCCTGTTGTCCCTGCAGCTTTCCCCACAGCATGGTCAATACCTCACGAAGGCATAAGGTTTGCAACTCCAGTAGCCAGCTTGGGGATATGAGGGGATGGCCAGGACAATGACATGGCCAAAAACAGAGACATGTCATGGGTATTAATGACAATGTTGAGTTACTTCTACTCTGGAACAATAAATGTCGGTATTGTTTAAGCACTGCTAGTTAGGTTCTCTATAGGAAAACAGAACATGTATTAAATATCAACCTGCAGTAGTTATTGTGACTTTGTTTTCTCTTTTTAGAATTCATGACAAAATTCTGAAGGAAGTATCATTAGCTACATTTAGCAGATCAGGATACTTAGGCTCATGAAAATTAAGTAACATTGTCCAAAGCACAAAGCTATTAAGCAGAAATGCAGAGGTTCTGTTTCCAGAGTTTTGGTTTATCATGCCATCGCTAGCGCCACAGATGCTTAGAAATGAAATACATCTATTAATCATGTGTGTGTGTATGTGTATTTAACTTGCTCATTTGATCTCCAATATGACCGACACTTTGATTTCTACTATAAAAAAAATTATTTGGGTTACTGCTGCCCTGCTTCTGTCTCTAAAGCCAACTTGCTATTACTAACTTGGTTAAAGAAAAGTAATGAAGAGCAGAGGTAATCTGTTCAGTTCCAAGTACTCATCTGATCTTTGAATAAGTCAGGCTGACATCTGAACATAAGATCTGTGGTAAGCACTACTATGAAAACTTCTACAAATTTTAACATTTTTTAAAGGTATATTTTTCAGGAAATAAATTATTTGGAAGGAGAAAGAGCTGATTTCAAAGGATTATTTCATTATGTAACCTAATCCCTAGCATTTATGTCCTTTTGTCCCTTTGGCATTTGAATCAGCATAGAAAATACTGTGAAAACATCTATAATTTGCTTTTTATTGGCATTTGTAATAAGGTGGAATGAATGTTAGCCTAGAGCCAGCAGGGGGTGTGCTGACTAGTGGGAAGAAAAAAACCCGGAGCAGATTTGAAGCAGCAGAGTGGGAAACTTTGTAAGTTGCTGAATTATTGTTCATTTGGGGGAAGGTGGAGAGAGGATGCGAAAGAGGGTAATGCAACAAAACCAAATCTGTTGATGACTTATTTAAATTTTTCCTTACAACTCTGATATTATGTCCATTAAGAAATCATGCATGACCAAGAAAAATAAAAGTTTATGATCAGACATATTGAATAAAATCCATTATCTTAATTATTTTTATTAAAAATAAATATGCCACCTCTCTCTTTCAATGAAAATCTTAGAGGTTTTTAATCACCCGAAGTGGCACAATTTAGAAAAAAATATTTTCAGTGTTCCATATATGTGTAGTGAAATAGGCTTTTGACTATGCATTTTTTCTATGTTTTTTCTGCATAGGCCCACTCTTATTTTCTGTATAAGTCACGTCAATCACTATCTACTAAGTGTCTCCTCTGTTCTTGCCCTGTTTGAGAAACTTCACTTACTAGCCTAATTAGGGGCAATCTGCAGTTTTAAGGAAATTGTGGCATAGTTATGAAAATGAGTGCCTTCAAATTGCAGGGAAACTCACTATATGGTAAATACAATTTTTCTTTTGTTTTAGCATAAAAGAAACTCTCTTTTAAAGGTCAAAATAATATGTACATATTACTTAAGACATTTTCCAGCCAAAATTGTTAAAATAGGGATGTTTGCAGTAAGAATCAGTTACGTGAATTCATTTAAGTGGAACGTGTCTTGATTCAAATCACATAACATCTCTATTTGGGATCCTATTATAAATCTACCCATGTATAATTAGATGATGGGGTTACATAGATAGTAACCGCTCAAAAGCTTTATACAATCTAAGAAAGATGATTAGTATACAAGCAAAAAAAAAATGATAGAGACAAGGAATTGGGGAACCTTAGCGCATAAAATAGATGTGGCCTTTTGTTTGTGTTTGAACAGTACAGAAGCTATGAACGTTTTTTTTTTTACATTTTTTAATGGCTGAAAAGAATCAAAGAGTAGTGTATCATGACACTTTCAAATTACATGAAACACAAAGTTCAGTGTCTACAAAGAAGCTTCAGTCTATAAATAAATTGCAGTGTTTACAAATAATTTTTTCTTCCTTCCTTCCTTCCTTCCCTCCTTCCTTCTCTCTCTCACTCTTTTTTTTTAAATACAACCATGGTAACTTGTTTACATGTTAGCTACGGTTGCCTTTGCATTACGGTTGCAGAGTTGAGAAGTTCCACAGAAATTATATGACCCACAAATCCTAAATTACTTACTACATGACTTCACTGACCCCTGGTAGAGTCTACTAGGTGCAAAGCCGGAGCAGAATACAAGGTACAGAACTACTATACAATGGAGGACATGATACAGTTCATCCATTCAGAGTTTTCTTCTTTTTTATCAACACCCTTTGATATATCAGATACCATGGGATAAGCTGACTAACAAAATAATCACTGAAGTCTTGGAAAAGCTAGGCTGGATGTGTAGATTTATTGGTGCTAATTAGATTGGGTTAAAAACATTTCTGTTGAATGTGTTGAGTTTGGATCTTCACATTATTTCACTTCCTTAAAAAATATAAAATGCATTCGTTCTCATTATTTTAATCTTTGGAGATTATTGAGCAATTTTTTTTAAAGATATTTATTTATTTATTTATTTGACAGAGAGTGAGAGACAGCCAGTGAGAGAGGGAACACAAGCAGGGGGAGCGGGAGAGGAAGAAGCAGGCTCCTAGTGGAGAAGCCTGATGTGGGGCTCTATCCCAGAACTCCGGGATCACGCCCTGAGCCTAAGGCAGATGCTTAAGGACTGAGCTACCCAGGCGCCCCTATTGAGCAATTTTGATTGTCTTCCAAAAAAAAAAATTCTGTTGCTTATTGACTGCATGCTTTCATGCATGCTTGCATGTTGGTATTTATTGTGGCATACTTTCAAAGTTATATAATGGCAAAAGCCTCCTATTATATACATTTTACTTTTAGCATTTTTAAAAATTTTACCCATTTACTTAATAATATATGCTCTCTGTCTCTCTTCCCCTTCTTTCTATGGCCATAACCTTCTACAGTTCCTCTAATTTTCTGACTCATCCAACACCTGGATTAACATAAGGAAATGTCCAGAAAGTGGCAGGCATAGAATAGCAGTGAAAGCTCATGAATACTCATGGTTTAATACACAGACAGTTCCTGCCTTAAGTTGGTTCAATTTATAATTTTTTTTGACTTTATGATGGTCTGAAAGGGATACATATTCAGTAGAAATGGTACTTCAGATTTCGAATTTGGATCTTTTCCTGGGCTAGTGGTAATGTGGTAACAAGCCTCTCCCATGGCACGAGGCAGCAATAGTGAAGCACAGAGCCCCGTCAGCAAAGCGGTCATGAGGGTAGACAACTGACACACTCTGCACATACACAACCATTCTGCTTTTCACTTTCAGCGTAGTGTTCAATGAACTACATGAGATATTCAACTTCATATATTATACTTTGGTATAAAGTAGCCTCTGTGTTAGAAGATTTGGCCCAACTGTAGGCAAATGTAAGTGTTCTGAGCATGCTTAAGGTAGGCTGGGCTAAGCTATGGTGTAGGTTAGGTGTGTTATAGGCATTTTTGACTTATGATATTTCCAGCTTATCACGGGTTTGTCAGGACAGAACCCCACTGCAAGTCAAGGGAGATCTGCATTCTGTCCCTGTCTGACAGCTAATTACAATTGCATTACATGTCAAGTACAACACATCCCACACACTAGGAACTCACACCTGGAAGAGGGCTCGACCTCTCTTGAGGCCAGGGAGTTTCCTAGGGAAAGTAACTTATAAGGTGAGCTGAGGGAGATGGGAGGAGGAGGGTGTGTCTAAGGAACTTGAGTGGAGGGAGCAGAATGGCTAGGAGAAAGACAGCCAGAACAACCAGCAGCTTCCTAATGGAAAAGTGATTTCACTGAGAGTCAGCTCATGGAAAAGTTGTTATGGGTTTGGCATCTGTTGTGGGAGATAGTAAAGGTATTGTAGGGATTTTTAATTATTTTTTTAAAGGAAGGAAGTGACTCATGGTTTAGTTCTTTGGCTCTAGATGTCAGGTCATTTCTCAGAGATACATTTGTAGTTACAAGGAGATAACGTACGCTCCTCCTTTCAACATTTGTTTTCACTTTACATATCTCTGATGATGTAGGAAAGACGTTAGGGTTCGAAGCTGATGACCAAGAAAGAATTCTTGAGATGTCCTTGGTGCAAAAATGTGGTTCTATTAAAGCATGGGGACAGGACTTGTGGGCAAAAAGAGCTTCACCAGGGTCGTGCAGAGTGGCCCATTACATACTTTAAGTTGGGAGGGGGTTAGGGATAATATAAGCCTCTAAGGAATTTGGAACCAAGGTTTCTAGCCTTGAGGGGGCTAGATATTGTTGGAAAAATGTCATTTATTACCGTCTAATAAAACCTTAACTATGAGACCCCTCAGATATATATCGGTGGGCCATATGCTTGGAGGGTGAATGTCAACACGTATCTTGGGGGTTTAGACATAAAGGATTATTTCTGAAGGAATTATTATATATTAAAGCAGACTTACAGGATGGGGTGGGGGTCTGGTTAAGCGGGCCTTTTGCCCTTAGCAAGGTGTCCACATCCACACAGTTGAGTCCCTAGAGGAAAGTCACTCTGCCTGTTTCAAGGCCTTGTCAGTGGGCTGTAGGTAGTAAGGAAATTTAATAATTTTTCTTCTGCATTTGTTTCCCACATCATCTAACATCTTGCTCAAAGAAATAACAGCTTACAGATTTGGGATTTGGTGTCCAGAGTGTTAGTCATATATTAAGTTTTCATCTCACTTTAGACATATGATAGAGGACAAATTATTTAAATTCTTTTTAACTGTAAAACAGAATGGTGCCAAATGACAAGGTGGTTGTGACACTTTACAAATGAAATGCAGTGCTTAGTGCTTGAAGTTCTCATGAAATGGTTGTTGTTATTCACAATTTGGTGCTGTTAAATATGTTGATTTAACTTCCAGCAAATCCTCTTTGGGACTCTTCAATGTCTTTCACATAGCAAAGCTTCATAGGGGTAGCAATATCGTAGTTTTCAACAATAATCATATTCCCCTGGGGAAACAAGACTGTAGAATGTGGCCAACACAAATTTTCTGTTTTTGACATGTATCTGACAATTCGTTTCTGGTGGACAATGACTTATTTCTGAAGAATTAATAGCAAGTTTCAGAATCTAAATAATGATACCTCAACCTTGAAAATAATTTGTTTTCAATACAGCCAGAATGAGTTGGCATAATAAAGTCTGTCTTAAAAATTTATAATGGGAAAAACACAGATGGAAAGCAATTTATTTAGAGAGGATTTTTTATTTTTTTAAAAAGAGGACTTTAGAGTAAAAGCAAAAAGTTGTAGCTCAGTGATTTTGGTCAAAATGATTAGAGATTGGGGAAGATTAGGTTTATAGATGCTGGAGTTTAAAAGTTTGGTGCTGAATATACTAGACAAATACTTCTCAAGGAAATTCCATTGCTCAGAATTTACTGACTTTCTATCTCCACTTCTTAATGTACAACTTTCTTCTTGGGATGTTATTTCCTGGTTTAGAAAAGAGTCATCCTACTCAAGAAAGCATTTTGTCCATAACTGTATTGAGAATGGAGAAACTTTAGTTGGTTTCTCAGGAATGTTCTTAACTATGTTCTTGGAATTCTATATAAAATGGTATTACCATCCTTTTTCCCTTATTTGTCAGAAAATCTGATTAATGGGTTTCAAAATCCACATCTTGGTTCTCTAGCAATTTTTCTTTGGATGAAAATGAGAACTTGATTCAGCATGAGTCTATGAAATGCTAGTGTGCAACTTTAGATTTATAGGATTGGATAGAATTCAATCAGATTTTGGGGAAAAGGTGTGTATGAATAAAGTATATATACAATTTAATTTTGATCAAGCTTTTCATAAGGGGGGCTTTAATTATTTCAGCTCACCATCTTTGAACTATTTGCATAACTCTAATGGCATTTGCTCTGCTATTAAACAGAAAATAAAGCCAGCCCAGACCAAATGTGTTTGAGTGAAACAGGGGAAGATGATAGCATCACTTAATAATGTGTTGTAACAAAGAAGGAAATTAAGGACTTTGGTAACTTTGGTTTAATTTATGAAAGATCAAATTTCCCTACTTAGACTTATTTAGGAATGCAAGCTATTTGGTTCTATTATCAAGACTTTGAATCACGGCTTGAAATTATACCCATTTTTGCTTACGTGGGTTAATTCTTCACAGCAGATCATTGGGGACATTGATCAAAAAATGACACATATTTTCTTTTTGGGCAATTTCCATAGACATGTTTGATGTTCTTGATGTGTCATCAGAGCCCTGAGGACTTGATAAGTAATGTAGTTCTAGACCTTTTGCAGTAGGGTTTAGTCTGCGATAGGAGGAGTCAAACAATTTGGAGTTCATACATTCAACAAACATATTGAACACTCGCCAGGTGCCAGGTCAACATGAGAGTTGCACTAGCTATAGGATGAATAAGCCATGTTCTCTGCTCCCAAAATGCTCCCACAGGTGGATGGTAAGGTAGACATCATAACCACTAAATAGATACCAATGATGAATGTATCAGGAAAAGCTAGAGCAGGAAGAAATGGACTCTGCTTTCCTGAAACTCACCAAGACAGATGTTTGTTTTTTTTTAATCCAAAGCCGATTAACAAAAGTTCATCTGTTGTGGAGGCAAAGGAGGGAATTTCAGAAGAAAGCAAAAATCCAAAGTTATGAGTCTGTGTGCCATTTGCTGGGGAAAATTTGAACCTTTCTAGTAAACTAAAATAAATGTGTGTCTGGGATGCATACAGACACAATGAGAAGAATAAATAGTATATGTAGTAGTAAATGTGTCAATGCTGTCTATATTTCTGATTAGTCAGAAAGGGGATTTTGAGTGCAGAAGGCAAAATGTTAATCTGAAGTAGCATCATTTT
>NC_048219.1:96056214-96061377 GCF_002007445.2 Ailuropoda melanoleuca
CTGTCCTTTGATTTATCTAGTTATAAAACTAGCCTGATGCTTTTTCCCTTTTCCTTTGATGTGATTTCTCATGTATGCTACAACCCCAGATAAATCAGATGAGAAGGGTGGGGAGTGAAGATTAGATTGCTCTGGTATTAACCTTTTAATTAAATCAATTTCTTGTGCTTCTAATAAAGAGAGTGTTTAAATGGAAAACAGAAGAGAATTAGGATGACATATTAAATGCCCTCATTTATGAGGAATACAGAGGACAAGAAGGGCCAGGAAGCCAGAATTCTTCCACTGGAATGGAGGAGCCACCAAAGGTTAGAACTCTGTAGGGTCTGGTTGCTGTTAGAAATGAGAATTCAAGTCCATAGATGCCTCAGCAGTGGCTCCACTCTGCCGGAGGAGGAGGGCTGAGACCATCCCCAGAGAGTACCTATTATCAGGTTGGAGCAGGCCCAGGAAAGCAGGCTGCCTTGTTATTAATGGCAAATGAACTGTGGATGATGCTGTCGGGTGACCTCTCTCCATCCGGCCCACGTTCTCCACTCTGCATCATTCCCCTTATGGTGTTGTTTTTGGAATTATGCTCAGGCTGGGTCTGAAGTCTGCTTCGCTGGCTCTAGAAATGGCTGGTAGCCAAAGTGCTTTTGTATTGCGAACTAATTGGGGGTGAGGTGAGGTGATGTGGTCAGCTCCTGGAGCTAGAGCAACAGAAAATGTCTAGAGAACCTATTTTTAACTGCATTGGCGCCTAAATTGGCTGCTCAGGAGGAGCGGCTCAGGGCGGTCAATAAGTATATCCCTAATGCATCACTCCGAAACAACATCGGTGCTCACTGCTATGCACCTTATTATAGAAAGGGCATGTTTCTCACCGGCTTTTGGTTCAGTTCCCCTTACCTACCCGCAACTTCCTGTTTATGGAAGACCTTATGGTGCAGTAGAAAAAATAAACAGCTTCAGGGCTGGGAAGTCTTGGGTTTGAAAGCCAAATCCACCCCTTTCAGGTATAGGATTTATCGCTTAAACTCCCTGAGCCTTAGTGTTTTCACCCACCAATTGAAGATAATACTTTCTCTTCTTTGGGTTTTTAAATAGGAATCTATTTAAACTAATTTGTTATTCTCCAACAAATGCAATTGTTAGCTTGTACATTTCTTGAGGATACATTCCTGTCCTCAAGAGATTCTCTCTCTTATTTTTTTTTAAAGATTTTTTATTTATTTGACAGAGATAGAGACAGCCAGCGAGAGAGGGAACATAAGCAGGGGGAGTGGGAGAGGGAGAAGCAGGCTCATAGCAGAAGAGCCTGATGTGGGGCTCGATCCCAGAACGCTGGGANACAATTGTTAGCTTGTACATTTCTTGAGGATACATTCCTGTCCTCAAGAGATTCTCTTTTTTTTTTTAAAGATTTTTTATTTATTTGACAGAGATAGAGACAGCCAGCGAGAGAGGGAACACAAGCAGGGGGAGTGGGAGAGGGAGAAGCAGGCTCATAGCAGAAGAGCCTGATGTGGGGCTCGATCCCAGAACGCTGGGATCACGCCCTGAGCCGAAGGCAGACGCTTAACCGCTGCCACCAAGGCTCCCCGTCAAGAGATTCTCTTAAACTTTCTGTAAACCTAGGACTCACTATAAGATTTGGTATGGTAAAGAAACTTAATATATATGTTTGAATGAATGGATAAATTCGGAATTAAAAATGGAACTGAAAACACCATTTAAACTCAGTATGGNGCCAGAACGCCAGGATCACGCCCTGAGCTGAAGGCAGACGCTTAACCGCTGTGCCACCCAGGCGCCCCGTCAAGAGATCCTCTTAAACTTTCTGTAAACCTAGGACTCACTATAAGATTTGGTATGGTAAAGAAACTTAATATATATGTTTGAATGAATGGATAAATTCGGAATTAAAAATGGAACTGAAAACACCATTTAAACTCAGTATGGATGAATATAAATTCCTCACAAATCCTGAAGAGTTAACGTATTCTCGTTTCCTTTGTATGACGGTGCTAACTTCATCGCACACTGATTACCTTATCCTCAAACTTTCATGAGTAGTTAATGTCTCTAACATTTATTGAATATTGAATTTATTTTTTTCTTTTGCAGTTTTACTTATATTTCTTGAGCACAGCATGTATGCCAAATCCTGTGTGGTTTCCTGGGGAAAACCCCAGGTGAATAAAACATAACTATGCTCTCAAAAAATAGGACCCTAAGCAGATTTATGCTAAAATAAATAATAATTAAATATAGTGTCTTATAATGCCTTTTTTGGATAGAAAAAGGCACAGAATGCTAGGGAAACATTAGAATAGAAGCACTTAGCCCCTACAAAGGACTCAGAACAGTTTTCAGAGATGAATCCAATATTGTCATAATATCCCACATATAGGATTTTCAAATATATTTTTACGATTTTATTTATTTATTTATTTATTTGAGAGAGAGAGAGAGAATGAGCAGAGGGAGGGGCAGAGGAAGAGGGAGAAGCAGACTCCCTGCTGAACAGGGAACCTGACTCGAGGGCTCAATCCCAGGACCCTGAGGTCATCACCTGAGCTGAAACCCAAAGAGTCTGACACTTAAGCCACTGAGCCACTCAGGCACCCCTCAAATACTTTCTATTTGAATATGTGTGTGTGTGTACATGTCTTATGTACTGGAGTTTGAGGAACAGATTTCCTTGTATTTTTGTATGAACTCAGTACATTTTGAGAGAGAGAGATTACGTAATTCCAATTGATGATTTCCTTAGCTGTTTAGTATATTTATAAGGTAATGTTAACTCATCAAAATTTGACTCAGAAGCTAGAAATTTCTTTTAGTAAATCCTAAAAGTATATTTTTCCAATGGCAGTAATAGCCAAAATCCTATAGAAGTTAGAAAACATTTTCTGCTAGTGAGCTATTGATTTAATACATATAAGTGATGATGGAAAAGAATGTGTCCACATTACCATATGGCTATCATCCTAGGGTGATAATTGTGGTAGACAACCCGAGTACATGAATACTCCAAATGGGGATGAATAGATGTTGTGCCCGGAGTTGCCCTTTTAGTTGTGTGGTGGGAATGCAGGCAGCTTGGCAGACACATTATCAGACTTAACTGCATCCCCATCATGCCTTCCTAGCAATTGTACATAGTGCAGGCCCAAAATAAGCTTTGATTGACTTGTATTTGATTTTGAGGTGGAACAGGATATTATGAGCTCTGAGCCCAAGCTCCATTGGCAGATTTCTTAGTGAAAAAGCAAGGCCCCTGCAGGATCTTTGTATTTCAGCCTAACATCGGCAATGGTTAATTCAACCTCAGGGACATTTTCTTTCTGCGACTTGATGTCAGAGTTTCTAGGAATGTAGTCTACTTCTTTTAGGCAACAGATATATGCCTGTGCAGAGGCTACACATACCACTTAAGAGAATTCAGAGCTTAACTCTGGTGAAATGGAAAGGTATTGTAGAAAAATGTCGTATAGTGTTTGACTGTTAACTTTCCTCCCTGTAATGCTAGAGATGATAGACAAAACAGCTCTGAGCCTCGTGCATCAAAGACACCCAATAAATGTGAAATAGTTTAAACTTCCTGTGCATATACTTAGCCAGGCATTTAGTTGGCAAAGTAAGTGGTTTCCAAAATCCAATTAACAAGGAAATGTTCCTGTTTTTTCACCCCAAAATGCAATGAACACCCCGACCCACATGCTTTCTCTAAAATCCATGCACAATTCTGGGTTAATAGGAAAGTTTGGGAGTAATCTGCTCAGCACATTTGATACAGGAATGGCATGTAAAAAGTTACTGTGGTCAAATGCATGAAGAGCACACAGGAAATGGATGTTAGCCTGTGTTGTTGGCAAGAAGTTGGACAAAATATCAGACAGATTGCTGAAACATAGTAAACAGCCTTAAGCACAGGGCAGAAGGGATTTATATTGCACCATTTATTGAGTTTCTGCTATGAGTCCAGCATCGTATAAGGCATGCATCGTGTGTGTATCATACCCCAAAGAACCCCTGCAAAATACGCTTTGTGTCCCCCTTTTTTCTATTAGGAAAGGTGAAGCTCAGAGAGTATGAATAACCTTCTGTCATTCAGAGTCTTCAGGGGTGGAAGAATTTGGAGTTGAATTCAGCTTTAATGGAATTCAAGTTGGTATTTTAACAAAATATTAATTGTAGGTCCTTGAGCAGGAGGAAGATCTATTGATAGGCAAAGCTGTGTTGTTAGAAATACTTGTTTTTACTATTTTGCTACTTTTGCCTTTTCATAATCCGTTCTCTCTATTTTTGAGTCCCTTCTCCCCATGTTGCTCTCCTCCCAAAGAATATTACCTTCAGCTGCCTGTCACTGTTGATAAGCCCATTTAACAATAACTAATGTCTTAAAAAGCACCCCCATTCCGAAGAGGTTAGAATTTCAATGGGATGTGGCAAAAATGCCTTCAAGATGTATTATAAAAAGTCTCAAAAGTGTATTTTCAATAAGTTTTGATAAATAAAACAGAGTTTCAGATGGGGTTAAAGCAGCAGTATTTTTTCCCCAGTTATTTGAATTCAAATCACATCCAGTTGGACACTTTTTAGTGACTGTTACCTAACCTAGGCCTTCTAAAAGGATTGACATCCATTCATTCAACAAATGGTAGTTAGCACAACTCTGTGCCAGGAGTGGTTATGGCACTGGGTGTAGAGAGAAGGCATTGGGTGTACAGCTACTCTACACCTCAAGGAGCACACCACCAAATGGGAAAACTGCCAAGCAAACAGGCAATTAGAGCACAGAGCAATGAATCCACTGATGACATACTGTTATAAAAGACATGTGGAGATACTGAGGGTCTTTCTAGACCAGATTGTGAGATCAGGGCCTGATTTCTGCTTCCTCTAAAAAAGCAAGCTTGGAGCTAATTGGAAAAAAATCATAGAAATAGCTAGATAAAAAAAGTAAGGGCTTTATGGAGGAAGAAGATATTGTCTCAACTCTGGCTGGCCCTCTCCATCTATTTTAGTGCCCAAAAAATGCTAAAATTGAATAAGACCATTCTTTTTTTTTTTTTTAAGATTTTATTTATTTATTCGACAGAGATAGAGACAGCCAGCGAGAGAGGGAACACAAGCAGGGGGAGTGGGAGAGGAAGAAGCAGGCTCATAGCGGAA
>NC_048219.1:96061510-96084237 GCF_002007445.2 Ailuropoda melanoleuca
TATTTTTTTTTTAATTTTTTTTATTATATTATGTTAGTCACCATATACTACATCCCCGGTTTCCGGTGTAAAGTTCGATGATTCATTAGTTGCGTATAAGACCCAGTGCACCATGCAATACGTGCCCTCCTTACTACCCATCACCAGTCTATCCCAATCCCCCACCCCCTCCCCTCTGAAGTCTTCAGTTTGTTTCTCATAGTCCATAGTCTCTCATGTTTCATTCCCCCTTCTGATTACCCCCCTTTTCTTTATCCCTTTCTTCCCCTACGGATCATCCTAGTTCTTATGTTCCATAGATGAGAGAAATCATATGATAATGCTCTTTCTCTGCTTGACTTATTTCACTTAGCATTATCTCCTCCAGTGCCATCCATGTTGCAGCAAATGTTGAGAATTCGTTCTTTCTGATAACTGAGTAATATTCCATTGTATATATGGACCACAGCTTCTTAATCCAGTCATCTGTTGAAGGGCATCTCGGCTCCTTCCATGATTTGGCTATTGTGGACAATGCAGCTATGAACATTGGGGTGCATATGGCCCTTCTCTTTACTACGTCTGTATCTTTGGGGTAAACACCCAGTAGTGCAATGGCTGGGTCATAGGGTAGTTCAATTTTTAACTTTTTAAGGGACCTCCACACTGTTTTCCAGAGTGGCTGTACCAACTTGCATTCCCACCAACAATGTAGGAGGGATCCCCTTTCTCCACATCCTCTCCAACAATTGTTGTTTCTTGCCTTGTCTATCTTTGCCATTCTAACTGGCGTAAGGTGGTATCTCAGTGTGGTTTTGATTTGAATTTCCCTGATGGCTAATGATTTTGAACATTTTTTCATGTGTCTGTTAGCCATTTGTATGTCTTCATTGGAAAAGTGTCTGTTCATATCTTCTGCCCATTTTATGATTTGTTTATTTGTTTCTCGTGTATTGAGTTTGAGAAGTTCTTTGTAGATCTTGGATACCAGTCCTTTATCTGTGGTGTCCTTTGCAAATATATTCTCCCATTCCGTGGGCTGTCTCTTAGTTTTTTTGACTGTTTCCTTGGCTGTGCAGAAGCTCTTTATCCTGATAAAGTCCCATAAGTTCATTTTATCTTTTATTTCTCTTGCCTTTGGCGATGTGTCGTGAAAAAGGTTGCTCTGGCCGATGTCATAGAAGTTGTTGCCTATGTTCTCCTCTAGAATTTTGATGGATTCCTGTCTCACATTGAGGTCTTTCATCCATTTGGAGTTTATTTTTGTGTATGGTGTGAGAGAGTGGTCAAGTTTCATTCTTTTGCATGTAGCTGTCCAATTTTCCCAGCACCATTTATTGAAGAGACTGTCTTTTTTCCACCGGATGTTTTTTCCTGCTTTATCAAAGATTAGTTGCCCAAAGAGCCGAGGGTCCATTTCTGGGTTCTCTATTCTGTTCCATTGGTCGATGTGTCTGTTTTTGTGCCAGTACCATGCTGTCTTTGTGATCACAGCTTTGTAGTACAGCTCGAAATCCGGCATTGTGATGCCCCCAGCTTTGTTTTTCCTTTTCAACAGTTCCTTGGAGATTCGGGGCCTTTTCTGGTTCCATACAAATTTAAGGACTATTTGTTCCAGTTCTTTGAAAAATGTCCTCGGTATTTTGATCGGGATAGCATTGAAAGTGTAGATTGCTCTGGGTAGTATGGACATTTTAACTATGTTAATTCTTCCAATCCATGAGCATGGAATATTTTTCCATCTTTTTATGTCTTCCTCAATATCTTTCAAAAGTGATCTATAGTTTCTAGGATATAGGTCCTTTACGTCTCTGGTTAAGTTAATTCCAAGGTAACGTATGGTTTTTGGTGTTATTGTAAATGGGATGGATTCCCTAATTTCTCTTTCTTCAGTCTCGTTATTCGTGTATAGAAATGCAACTGATTTCTGGGCATTGATTTTGTATCCTGCCACCTTACTGAATTGTTCTATAACTTCTAATAGTTTGGGAGTGGATTCCTTTGGGTTTTCCATATAGAGTATCATGTCATCTGCAAAGAGAGACAGTTTGACTTCTTCTTTGCCGATTTGGATACCTTTGATCCCTTTTTGTCTTCTGATTGCTGTTGCAAGGACTTCTAGTACTATGTTGAATAATAGTGGCGAGAGTGGGCATCCTTGTCGTGTTCCTGATCTTAAGGGAAAGGCTTCCAGCTTTTCCCCATTGAGAATAATGCTTGCAGTAGGCTTTTCATAGATGGCTTTTATGAGATTGAGAAATGTACCCTCTATTCCTACACTCTGAAGGGTTTTAATCAGGAAAGGATGCTGTATTTTGTCAAATGCTTTTTCTGCATCAATTGAGAGGATCATATGGTTCTTGAGTCTTTTCTTGTTGATATGATGTATCACATTGATTGATTTGCGAGTGTTGAACCATGCTTGCATCCCAGGTATGAATCCCACTTGGTCATGATGGATAATCCTTTTAATGTACTGTTGGATTCTATTAGCAAGGATCTTGTTGAGGATTTTGGCATCCATATTCATTAGAGAAATCGGTCTGTAATTCTCCTTTTTGAGGGGGTCTTTGCCTGGTTTGGGGATCAAGGTAATATTAGCCTCATAGAATGAGTTTGGTAGCTTTCCTTCTGTTTCTATTTTTTGAAATAGCTTTAGGAGAATAGGTATTATTTCTTCTTTGAATGTTTGGTAGAATTCCCCAGGAAAACCGTCTGGGCCTGGAGTTTTATTATTTGGAAGGTTGTTTATCACTGACTCAATTTCTTCATAGTTAATTGGCCTATTTAAGAAATCTATTTCTTCCTGTTTCAGTCTTGGTAGTTTATAGGTTTCCAGGAAGGCCTCCATCTCTTCCAGATTGTTTAGTTTTTTGGCATATAGCTGTTGATAAAAGTTTCTAATAATCCTTGCAATTTCAATGGTGCTGGTCGTGACCTCTCCCTTTTCAGTCATAATTTTAATAATCTCAGTCCTTTCTCTTTGTTTTTGGACAAGTTTTGCCAGTGGTCTATCAATTTTATGGATTCTCTCAAAGAACCAGCTTCTAGTCCTGTTGATCTGCTCTACTGTGCTTCTGGTTTCTAATTCATTGATTTCTGCTCTAATCTTGGTCAACTCCTTCCTTGTCAGTGGGTTAGGCCTGTCCCTCTGTTGCTGTTCCAGTTTCTTGAGGTGAGAATATAGAAACTGCATTTTAGATTTTTCTATTCTTTTGAGTGAGGCTTGGATGGCTATGTATTTCCCCCTTAGGACTGCCTTTGCAGTATCCCATAGGTTTTGGACCGTTGTGTATTCATTCTCGTTGGTCTCCATAAATTGTTTAATTTGTTTTTTGATTTCCTGGTTTATCGAGTCATTCTTGAGCAGGATGGTTCTTAGCCTCCAAGTGTTTGAGTTTCTTCCAGGTTTTTCCTTGTGGTTGAGTTCCAATTTCAGAGCGTTGTGGTCTGAGAATATGCAGGGGATAATTTCAATCTTTTGGTATTGGCTGAGACCTGTTTTGTGTCCCAGAGCATGATCTATTCTTGAGAATGTTCCATGGGCATTTGAATAGAATGAGTATTCTTTGGTTCTGGGGTGTAGTGTTCTATATATATCTATGAGGTCCAACTCGTCGAGTATGGCATTCAAAGCCTTTGATTCTTTGCTTAGTTTTTGCCAGGGTGTTCTGTCTATTTCTGATAGTGGGGTGTTGAGGTCCCCTACTATTACTGTGTTCTTATCTATATGTCTCTTTATTTTGGTTAAGAGTTGGCTTGTGTATCTTGCTGCTCCCCTGTTGGGGGCATATATATTAATAATTGTCATATCCACTTGTTGAATACTTCCTTTAAGAATAATATAGTGCCCTTCTGTATCTCTCTCTATGGCCTCTAGTTTAAAATCCAGTCTATCTGATATGAGAATTGCTACTCCAGCTTTCTTTTGAGGTCCATTTGCGTGGAAGATGGTACTCCATCCCCTTACTCTAAGTCTGAATGCATCTTTGGGTTCAAAATGAGTCTCTTGTAGACAGCAAATGGATGGGTCATGTCTTTTTATCCAATCTGCAACCCTGTGGCGTTTTATGGGAGAGTTTAAGCCATTTAGATTGATAGAGATTATTGACAGATATGATTTTAATGATGCCATTTCTCTTTAAAGTCTTTGTATCGGTTGTGACTTGCTGCTCTGTATCACTCTTGGGGCCTTTTTACCTTTATAGAGCCCCCCTTAATATCTCCTGTAGGGCTGGTTTCGTGGTTACGAAATTGGTTAATGATTGGCGATTTTGGAACGTCTTTATTTCTCCATCAATTCTGAATGACAGCTTTGCTGGATAAAGGATCCTTGGCTGCATGTTTTTCTCTGAAAGAGCTTTAAAAATGCCCCCCCAAGCCTTTCTCTCATTCCAGGTCTCTGTAGACAGGTCTGACGTAATCCTGATACCTTTGCCTTGGTACGTGAGAAATTTCTTTGCCCTGGCCGCTTTCAATACTGTATCCTTGGATCTAATATTTGCGAATTGCACTATGACATGCCGTGGCGTAGGTTTGTCCTGGTTGAGCTTGGATGGGGTCCTCTCTGCCTCTTGGACACGAATGCTTGTTTCCCTTGCTAGATTAGGGAAGTTTTCAGCTACAATTTGTTCAAATATCTCTTCTAGACCTCTGTTTTTCTCCACCCCTTCAGGGATGCCGATGATTCTGACATTGGATCGTTTCATAGAGTCAGTAATCTCCCGTAATCTACATTCGTGGGCGTGGATTTTTTTAAGACCAGCTTCTATTTTCGTTTTTTCTTCTACTAACCCATCCTCCAATTCGCTAACGCGTTCCTCTGCCTCGGTGACCCTGGCCGTCAGAGCCTCTAGTTTTGACTGCATTTGGCTCATAGAATTTTTAATTTCTGTCAGATTCGCTCTCATTTCTGCCCTTAGGGATTCTATATTCTCAGCAACGCTTTCTCTGATGCTTTTTTCAAGTTTACTCATCATCTTGACCATTGTTGCTCTGAATTCCATTTCTGATAATTGGGATACATCCATATGTATTAATTCTGTGGCCGAGGCCAATTCTGTGGCAGAGGCCACAGACTCATTATCTTTTCTTTGCTGGGGGGGACTTCTCCTTCTCGTCATTCTGATGAAGAGAGATTGCAGGGTTGTCCAGAGCCCAAGTGTTGACTGGGACCCAGGCCGTGCGCCCTTGTTTTATAGAGATCTTAGGGATGTGGGCTTCTTCCTTAAAGAGTTTATTTATTTATTTGAGAGAGAGAGAGACAGTCAGCAAGAAAGGGAACCCAAGCAGAGGAGTGGGAGAGGAAGAAGCAGGTTCCCGGTGGAGAAGCCCGATGAAGGACTCCTTACGGAGCGTTGTGATCACACCCTAATCCGAAGACAGGTGCTTGGTGACTGCGCCACTCAGGCGCTCCGGGTTGTGGGCTTCTTGATTTTTCAGCCTGCCTTCTGGGGGAGGGGCCTGCCTGCAGGTACTCAGAAAACCCTGTTTGGGTAGAGTCTCTGTGTCCCTTGCGAGGGGGGATGGGGATGGGCACCCTGTGAGCCGGTATTTCCGGGCTTTTGTTCTCTGGCGGCTTTCCCTGGCGGTTTGCTATGCCTCTTCTGAGAGAGCAGCAGCGGCTGAAATTCAGCCTCTGTCTCAGAACAGAGGGATCGCGGATCGTTCTCCACTGATGTTCTGGCCACTTTAACTCTGTTTCTGTTGGTGCTGCTCAACCCTGCAGCATCCCGGGATGTGCGCCCCAATACCCGGCGTCCCAGCCTTCACTTCCAGGGCCGGCGCGTCTCTGTTCTTTGTGTTTCTAACGCCGCCAGCAGCCCCCGTGCGCTCCCGGACCTCCCGGTCTCAGTATGGATCCAGTGAGCACACCGGAATTCTGTGAGAAGTCTGGTGGCGCGTGCTCCCGGCTCACGGTCCCAGTCTGTTTTCTCGCAGGTGCCGGTACGTGAGTCCTGCTCTCCCCGTGCAGGTGGCTACCGCTTCCCGGCACCCGAATGCGGCGGCTCCCTTCCCCTTCCGTTTATCTTCCGATATCTGTGCGCGGTTTCACAGCTCCCTGCTTCGTACCTCAATTCTCAGCACTGGAGATGTTCATTTGTAGAGATCCAGATGTATCTTCCTGCGTCTCAGGCTGATTCCGTGGTTGTTCAGGCTGGTCTGGTGCCTATCCAGCTTGACTCGGGACCAGCTGAAAAAGGGGTCCCCTACTCCTCCACCATCTTAACTCCTCAATCTCCCATATTGCAAATTTCTATATGACAATGCTATCTTTGTTTCAATGATGGTTGTGTCGAGGTGAGTCTTTCGCAGATTATATAGAGCTGCTCTGTCCAATGTGGCCACATGTGGCTATTTGAAATATGGCTCATATGACTAAGAAATTAAATTTTTAACTGTGTTGAAATGCTCTGTAAGTGAAAACTATACATTGAATTTTGGAAACTTAGTCTGAAGAAGCAAATGCAAAAAAGCCCATTATTATTTATTCCTGTCTATTGATTACATGTTGCAGGATATATTGTACTAAATAAGATTATGGCATTAAAACAAGTAGGGGAAAGGTCACCCCACGAAGAGGAAATAGCACATGCAAAGGCAGGGAAGCATGAGAGGAGAGACCATGGGCATACAGAAACTGTCCTGCTCAGTTGGGGCTCTTAGAGCAAGATACCTGACACCAGGGGCTTCAACAACACACATTTAGTTCTCACATTTCTGAAGGCTGTTAAAGTCCAAGATCAAGGTGCTGGCTGGGGCACTTCCTGGATAGACCCACTTCCTGCTTTGCAAATGGAGGCATTGTTGTATGGCTGAAAGCAGAGAGAGAGGAAACAAACACTCTTGCTTGCTATCTCTTCTTCTAAGGGCACTCATCCCCTTATGATTCCTTCACTCTTGTTACCTACTTACCTCCATAGAATTAAAAGGGAGAGATGCCATTCCCAAATACCTTCACATTAGGGATTAAGTTTCAACCTGTGAATTTTGGGGGAATTGCAAACATTCAGTCTATAGCAGGCAATTACAAATTTTATACTATGGCTAAAGGATCCTATGAAGGATGGATGTAATGAAATTTAAAAAATCATCAAAGATGAGGATGGACACTTAAAGAGGATCTAGGTCAAGTGTGATGGGGGGGCTTGTTTGGGTTTGTTCAAGGAAATTGAAATATAGAGACCTTGAACACTTCGGCTCTACTGGAGGATATGAAATCATTTTTTTTAAATAATCAACAGGCAGTAACATTTTAATTTAAAACCATGAGAAATGCAGGTTTCAGCAATAGTGATCCATTGGGTTGTATTTAGGGTCTCTTTGAGAACATCTAAGAAATTGTAATTGTAACTGCCAGGCAACTAATTACTTACTGAATATAGACCTTTTTTCTCCTAAAGTAAGGATAATGAAGTACCCTTATAGCTGTCCTCCTGTCAGTAGATCTCTACTCACTGGCAGAAAACACAACCAAGGAATGAAGTTTATTGATCAGAGATGCTTCTAAAAGCAGGGATTTGAAATTATTTTGCAGTAAGAGCAAATGTCCACCAGGTGGCAAACAGCAGTGACTCCTGGTCCAACTGGGCCCCTCTCCCTGTTCTTCCTACCACCTCTTCAGCAAAAAGGTCTAGGGAAGCATGATTTCGTACCTGGGGGGTTATGATGTTGTCATTGTCATTTGACTTATTTTACTTCAGAAGAAGACACTTGAAGGGGAAGAAAATAGGAGACCTTTATTTTTGCAAGGGTAAAGGAGGCAGTTTTACTCGGAGCAGGTTTTTAATTGAAATTTTGAAAGGATACTTTGAAAAGAATTCTTTGTCATGGAGTAAAAGAGATTGGATAAGGGAAATGTGAAATTTTTCATGAGAATCCAGAACAGTGATTTCTATAAGAAGACAGGTAGGGTCCATAACCGAGCAGTGCCAACCTCTGCTTACCCTTCAAAGTTTCCTAAAGGAAAAATAAAGATATTCAGAAACAGCCAACTTTATGAGAAGCTTGCAGTTTTCTTAAAGCAAAATGATATGGGTTTCACTCCTACATATTCTAGGAATTGGCTGTGTGCCTCAGACAAGATTTTTTCCTTCTCTGGGTGTCAATTTTGTCATCGACAGTGAGGATGTTGGATAAACATTGCATTAATAATTCTCATTAATGACCACTAATTAAGAGCCAGATTCTGTGCTAAATGATTTGTGACAATATCTCACTTGTTTTTCATAACAGCCCTACAGGCTGACAACGTTTAATCCCTGTATGGGTTATAAGGAAACATGAACCCAAAGTTAGATAACCTGTGCAAATCACAGGGCCAGTAAATGTTGGAATCAGAATTTGAATCCAGGTTTGGTCAACACTAAACCTGAGTTTCTATCACTGCACAAATGCATTTATGAATGATCTCAAAGTGTCTATTTTCTGCAAGAAAAATAACAGAGAATTTGAAAGAGTATTGGGAAAGTGGTAAAATAGCACTTTTATAAATTGAAGAAAACAAGAAAGAACTTACTTGCTTTAAAGGATTGTATGAATTCCCTACTGATGCTGCAACAAATTACCTCAGATGGTGGCTGAAAACAACACAATGTATTATTTTGCAGCACTGACTTTCAGAAGTCTGAAATGGGTCTCACTGGGCTAAAATCAAGGTGTCGATGGGCTGTGCTCCTTCTGTAGTCTCCAGGAGAAAACAGATATCCTTGCTTTTTCCAGCTTCTAGAGGTCACCTCATCCCTTTGCTCATGCCCCTTACTTAGAAGTATATAGCCGAGCATCTTCTGAATTCTCTGACTCTAACCCTCAGACCTCCCTCTCTCACTTGCAGGAAAGGACCCTTGGCTGTAACACTGGGCCTATCCGAGTAATTCAGGATACTCTGAAGATCCTGAATGAAATCACATCTGAAGAGTCCCTTCTGCCATGAAAAGTAGTATATTCTTGGGTACTGGAGATTGGGATGTGGACATATTTGATAGGCATTATTCAGCTTACCATAATAGCTAACACATATTGACTTTGTACTGTTTCAGGCCCTGTTCTAAGCACTTGATACAGATTTAATTTTCTCTTTTCTACAGCTCAGAGAAATAGTTACTACTATTAGCCCCATTTTTAAAATGAAGAAGCTAAGACTCAGGGATTTTATGTAACAGTTCAGGGTCATGAGCCAGTAAGTAGTGTATTCTATTTTCTCCAGAGTCTCCATTCTCATTATTTTATACATAAATAAGGTCTCCGCAGTGAGAATAATGGGTGCTTTCACAAGTGTATTCAATGTACCGATATTTTGATGATTAACATTACCATTTTCAATTTACCTTAGGCCTTCGGGCCCCTTTGTAATCAGTTAAACCTGCATTATAGTGCTGGAAGCACTGCTCCTTTGGCCATTTCCAAGGACGGTGATACCTGTGTACTGTGCTCTACAGAGACTCAAAATTCCATATAAGGTGATATGACTACTGGCTAAAAATAAATTTATCAATAGTGGATATATGTTTGCCTCCTTATCTACACTAGCTATGGTTTTTAACTTTTTTGTTATAAATGTCTACGTTTCTATACAACACAATTGATCATCATTTTAGGCTGTATAGTTCCATTTACATCCTCCCCCACCCCCACCGAGACCTCCCCCGACTGATGGATCATTGAAATGTGTGCTGTTTCATTTCCACATATGTGGAGATTTTTCATATCTCTTTCTGTAACTAATATCCAGCTTAATTTCATTATAGTCAGGCGATGTACTTGA
Organism: Ailuropoda melanoleuca; assembly: GCF_002007445.2. Taxonomy (NCBI): domain Eukaryota; kingdom Metazoa; phylum Chordata; class Mammalia; order Carnivora; family Ursidae; genus Ailuropoda; species Ailuropoda melanoleuca. The sequence goes on from NC_048219.1 coordinate 96,071,253, forward strand.
AATGTGATTTCAAGTCTTTTAAATGTAGTAAGGCTATTTTATAACCCAAGATATGGTTTATCTTTGTGAAGTTTCCATGTACACTTGGAAATAATTTGTGTTTTGCTGTTGTTACGTGGAGTGTTTTGTGAATGTCAACTAGATTCCAAAGGGTTGATCGTGTTGTTTGGTTGTTATATATCTTTTCTAATACGATTTTATCTATTAATGAGAGAAGAATATTGATGTTTCCGAGTATACCTGTACATCTGTCCACTTTCCCTTTTTGTTTCGTCAGCTCTTTTTCATGTATTTTGAGGCTTTGTTATTCCATATCTAGGCATTCAGGATCGGTGTGTCCTCTTGATGAACTGACATGTTTTTCCTTATGTAATATGTCTCTTTATCCCTAATACTCCTTGTTTTGAAGTATACTTTGTTTCATACTAATGTAGACAGTCCATGTCAAGAGCTGTGAGAGTCTGAGACTTTACTTGCAAGTTAATAGCTTGCGACAATTCCATGAATGTTGATGGAGGACAGAATACCAAGTCAGAGATTAAGGGCAATTTATGTCTCACAGAAATAGCAGTATCTGGACTATCAGGTTAGGGTTCCCAAGCCCCCGTTTTCACAGGGAAACAGGAGGGGAACCAGAGGACACGTGCATAATCATCAGGTTGTGTTCCATAAGGAAGTCTAAGTGGATACCATGCTCATCTTTCAAAATGGGCACTAAAATGCCTGTCTTTTGGCTCAGAGTAAGATCCTGTGTCTGTCTCCCAAGACCATTCACTATAGAAAAAAGAGTTTGAAACAAAGGTTAGTCAGTGTCTTGCTTGCAAGAGACACAGAAATGCAAGATACCCAGGGAGATGGTCTCCCATCACTTCTGTTTCCTTCTCATTAGTCTTTGCATCCTGTTCCATTTTCTGTCCTTTACTTTTACACTTGCATTTATAGTGAGGGAGAGAAGGGGGAGAGGGGCAGAGGGAGCGGGAGAATCTCCCCACCAACTGCGGAATCGCTGGGTGCTCAATCTCAGGACCCTGAGATCATGACCTGAGCCTAAGCCAAGATTGGGTCACTCAACTGACAGAGCCACCCAGGCACCCCCCTTCAGCATTTCTTATAACACATATTTGCTGCTAACAAATGTTATCACTTTTCCTTTGTCTAAAAAATTCTTTATTACCCCTTTATTCCTTAAAGATATTTTTTGAAGGATATAGATTCTGAGTTCACAGCTCTTTCCTGTTACCAGTTATTTATCTATCTATCCATTTATTTATTTATTTATTTTAATTTTTTATTTATTTGACAGACAGAGAGAGAGAGCACAAGCTGGGGGAGTGGAAGGCAGAGGGAGAAGCAGGCTCCCAGCTGAACAGGGATCCCCATGTAGGACTTGATTCCAGGACCCTGGGATCATGACCTGGGCTTCAGGCCATGCTTAACTGACTGAGCCACCAAGGCACCCCTTCTGTTATCACTTTAAAAAGATAAACTGTTTTCAGCCCTTCTTGGCTTTTTTTTTTTTTTAAAGAAATCCACAATCATTTGAAGTTTTGTTCCCCCATAAATAATGCTTTATTTTTCTTTTAGTTCTTTCTTATTTTTTGATTTTTTAAAAAAGGTTCAGTTGTCTCATGGTGTATCAGAGCATGAATATTTTGGAATTTATCCTGTTTGGGATTCACTGATATTTTTGCATCTTTTAATTCATATGTTTTGCCATCTTATTTTGGACATTATTCCTTTATTTTATTTATTTATTTTTCCATGAGCCTGCTTTACTGCTTTTTCTCCCTTGCTTCTGGGACTCTGCTGACAGAAATGCTAGATCTTTGGTTTTATCTCACAGGTCCCTGAGATGCTGTTAATATTTTCATTCTCCCCACCTCTTTCTTTCATATTAGATAATTTCTATTGATGTATCTTCAAATTTACAAACTATTTCCTCTGGTATCTCCATCGACTACTGAGCCTATCCGGTGTGTTTTTAAATGCGTTATTATGTTTTACATTTGTAAATGTTCTATTTTGTTTCTTTTCCTATTTTCTATTTTTTATTCTGAGACTTTATATCTTTTCAATTGTCTCAAAAACATTCAAGCTGACTTCTTGGATCACATTAATAACAGCTGTTTCAAAATCTTTTCCAGATAATTCCAACATCTATGTCATCTCAGAGTTGACATCAGCCGCCCCCCGCCCCCGCAGGATGTCAAGTTTCCCTGCGCTGTCATAGATTGAGAGTCATGCATTACATCTGTGTATTATTAGATACTATGAGTCTCAGAGCCCTACTGACAATGTTGATCTTTCTGTTTTAGCAGGCCATCGACCGCCTTGTGTTCTGCAGCCAAGTCCCTCGACCCCCGAGGGCCTCCAGAGCCCATGTCAGCTCAGTTTTCAGAGGATTTGCAGTTTTATTCAGGTCTTCTTCATTGGACCACTCGATGGCCAGTCTAGCACCTGAGTGGTGGTCAGTGCTTTAGCTCAGTTCCCAGACTCTTTGGTAGGTTAAATAGATGGATGTGCATGCACAGGTTGAAGGTGAGTTCAGTAGTTCACACACCACTGTATGAGATCATGTTCTTGAAATGTCTTTCTTCTCTAATTTCCTTGAAACTTTCTTGTACCAGGAGATCCAGGTTCTGACCTCCTGACAGCAAAACCTGGACATAATCTTATTCTGTCATGAACTTTCTGTGACTGTTTCTGTCTCTGGACAACAGGGATCCCCTGCCTTCTTTTGAAACCACAGATACTTCTGTCTTGGAATTTTAGGTGTCTTCCAAGTTGCTGCTGCTTCTGTGCCAACGTGAGACTGCCAACGGTCCAGCTTAGGAGAGAAAAACAAAAAATTACTGGCCTTTCTCCTATGATATTGCCCTCATACCTGCTCCCTGTCCCACTGCTTACACAGAGAGTCTCTTCTGAAGTTCACTTCCGTCCACATTGGGTGTACACTCTTAGTAGCATTCTGTCTTTGATTCCAGGCTAAGGAAAAACTGAAAGAAATAAAAAAGGAAACTTACTGTCAGTTCAATAATAGCTCCAAACATCACATTTTTGACTATAATCTTTCTGCCATTATCTATTTTTCAGTTCTCAGATAATTTCTTGATACATTCAGTTCAGATTTTTGGTTGCATTTAGTGGGAGACACATCAACATCTCACTTACTCATTTTTACTAGAAATAGAATCTCTTAATTCACTATTAACTATTTTTAAATCTTAACTGATGTGAGCTTCAATATAGCTTAAAAATCCTGCACAGAAAAGATAGAACTACTTATGTCATCATATACATTACTTGGATTTTTTTTCTCTACTAGTAATGGCATTTCAATTCACCAAAATTAGAAATCAAAATTTGGCCTGACAATTTGGGCAAGACTTTTTTGCTGTGGCAGTCCAGGAATGACAACCTAGAATGTCAGTATCCACTAACTCAGAGTATGAAGACTAGTTCATAATAGTCACACTCATGGAAGACTTAATTTTTCCATTAAGCCACAGGGGGCAGCAAGAAATAGGAAAAGATCCCTGGGCCTGCAGGAAAGAAGACACCAATTTGGTTACCTAATAAGCTGTAAAGCCTTGGGTAAGTTATTTAACTTATATGGGCCCTCATAACTGAATCCATAAAGCAGGCTATAAGAAAATTCCACCTAGATTTGCCCTCAATGCACTGAAACAACACAGATGGAAAGTACCCAGTAAAGACAGGCATTCAAAAAGGCAAGTTAATGACATATGGTACAAGATACATTTTTTTTTAGAGAAACCACGCGAAGCACAGAAGACTAGAAAATTAAATATGACATCAGAAAAAAAAGGCACTTTATATAAGTTTAGGGATAGTGATAGCTATTGAGAGAGGTTGTAAAATGAATTAGAAATAATGTGGGTAAATACTCAAAAATCCTGATAATATAACTCTTTCGTATTTAAAGATTTCATTTATTTGTTGAGGGGGGAGGGGGAGAGGGAGAGGAAGAGAGAGAATCTCAAGCTGACTTCCCACTGGGAGCAGAGCCCCTGTAGGGCTTGATCTCATGACCCTGATATGACCTGAGCCAAAATCGAGAGTTGGACACTCAACCAACTGAGCCACCCAGGTGCCCCAATGACAAATCTTAATACATGTGCAACGTTTCCTCTATTTCAAACATTGTTCTCTGTCTTTTGCACACGGTATCTCATTTAATCAACAACTTCCTGAAATAGGTGCTGTTGTTATTTTCCATATCCAACAGATGATAAAACTGAGGCACAAGTTCATTTGTCTAGAAAGTGGCAGAGTTGAAATTTAAGATTCAACCAAGCAGTTTGGATCCCGATCCCTTTCTATTAACCACTGTGCCATGCTACCTACTTCAATAAATTCTAGCTTGCATCATCATTATTACATGATTTTATTATTGTATTATTTCTGTTATTTCTAACTAACATCTCCCTTTGGACTGATGGTATTCATTCTTCCATGGTGTCTTAATTTATAGCTAAGCCTGAGTATCTTAATCACGCATTATGGGACTCATATCTTTTGTAATGCTCTTTAGCTGCCAATTTTCCTTATGTAAGAACAGCATTCTGCCACCTTTCAGAGAATCTTTAAGGACAAGAAAGGTGCCAGAAATCACATCTTTCAGAAGGACACAAATTTTGTTTTCATAAAATGTAGCCGATAACAAATTTTCTAGGGAATCATATTCTAGAGCCAGATCATCAAATAATAATGTATTTGTGAAGCCACTGTATTATGGGAAGAGAGATGAAGTTATAATTGATAATGTCACAGAACTCCAGGTAAGGAATAAAATAGTTCGCCAACATATGCAAAAATATTTATAGCAGCACTAATCATAGTTGCTGAAAGAGAGAGAAACACACAGAGAGAGAGAGACCAGCTCAAATGTCTGTTAACTGTAAACTGGAATAATAAATTTCATATTTATGGAGCAGCCTATTACAATGAAAATAAATGAACTACAATCACATTTTACAATACACATGAATCTCAAGAAAGTAATTTTGAATAAAAATATATACCATATGCTTTTATTTCTTTAAATTCAAAAACAGGCAAATTGCCTATTACTTTGGGGGTGAATATAGTAACCCAGGGGTGGACTGAGGGGACTTCTGAGGTACAGTTGATATTCTGGATCTGAGTGCTGATTACTCCTTCCTTCCCTTCTCCCTTCTCTCCTCCAGGCCTCCCTCCCTTTCCTTCCTTCCTTCCTTCCTTCCTTCCTTCCTTCCTTCCTTCCTTCCTCCTTTCCTTCCTTCCTTCTTTCATCTCACTACCAAAATGCCGACCTTGAATCTCCATGCTACAACAATAGTATGATTATTTTCAGGAATGCAAACAGCCAATGATAAACTTTTGTCAAGTTGGTCACAAGGATGGAAGGTAGAGGGGAGTAAAAAGAAATTAAAGTAGATATATTTCCCAACTTCTTTTTTTCTTAAAAGGAAAAAAGAAAGAAAAAAGAAAGATTCTCAAGTTGCTTTTCTTCTTTCTCATTATGTTGAACTTTGTGTTGGCAAGAAAACAACCCTTTTGGATATCTTTGGGACCTACTGGACACAGATCCTCCTAGGCCAGTGAAGGTGACTAAGCCTCAACTCTCTTTTCAAAGTGAGTGATTCAAGCAATACTTTTAAGGTTCCATTTTTTAAAATTTATTTTTAGATCACCTTGAGGGTAGTTGGTAACTCTAAGTAGAGTTTTGGACAGACACGCTATCCTCCAGGGCTGAGCCACCCTGCATATGTGTATGGCTAGAAATGTTTACCAACAATCCCATATTGACAGAGAATGCTTCAATTGACATTTTTATTCTCAACAGACTTTCATTGTCATCAGCATTTCACATGAACATTAGAGTGTGTTAATGCAGTGTGTCTCTTCTGAGCCCTGAACCTTATTGTGGTTCTAGTGTGGGCAGACAAGTAGGGCAAATCAATGTCAGTGTGCATAAAACGATCATTAATTTTAATTCACTTGTAGGGGAGAGATCCTAGTCACTTTGACATCTAAATAGAATCAGATGGACCAATCCCAAGGCTGAAAAAATCTAAATTCTCATCTGTAATTTCTTAGAATTCCAGCTGGCATCATATCATAGACTCATGGGCCTCACATTCCCCACTTCCTCCTAATTAAATCTCTATACCTTGTTTTCTTGTACATGCTGTTTCTTCCTGCACCACCTCACTCCAGGCAGGCAACTGCCCCTTTCTATATTTCATAACAGATAAAATGACACAACCTAAAAGACAATGCAAAAAAATAAACTATGGCATATGTGTGCAGTAGACTTTATTAGAATTGAGGTGAGGTGTAGAAGGGGACAGATATCCATCACAACTGTGCAAAACTCCCCAAATGGAATGTTAATTATCCTCTGGTTTAAAATGGCCTTTGGTGAGCCTTCCACTTGGCCTTTCCCTGTTTGCTTCATCCTGCAGAGTCCCCAGCTTCATGTGCCCCTGTTCTTACCAATGCACACATCTTTCTCAGCCTCCCCCCAGCCTTTGTCCCTCACTCACTGAGCACAAAGAAAGTCTGCCAATGCTGTGGAGCAGAGGACTTGAGCTTTTCCTATTCTTATTTGCTTCCTGCCAACATTAACACCTTCAGGCTTCTCCCTTCCTCCCCCAAAGCTTATCAAGGTATTTTCTTAAACAAAACCATTTCCTTAAACAAAACCATTTCCTTTTCTAAGAAACTATATTTCCTGCAGGCAAGAAAATGTTTCAAACTTTCTTCCTCACATATTTATGCTCTGTTGTTTCCGGCATGATCCATTGATTTAAAAAAATTAAAAAAAAAAAGTATCTCTCTTAACTATAGAGAACAAACTGATGGTTACCAGAGGGGAGGTGGGTAGGGGGATAGGGGAAATAGTTGACGAATTAAAGACTACACTGATCGCGATGAAAAAAAAAAAACAAAATAAAATGTTAAAAAAAAAAAAAGAAATGTCTGTTCTGTGGTATTAGGGGATTAGCAGAGTTGCATGAAGGCCATTTCTCCCAGTGGGATCAAGTGGCCATCTTGTAGAATCCATCTTCTCTCCCCCTGTAAACCAAGAGATGATATAAAATCCTCAGTGTAGAAACTGGCAATGATGATGGTGGGCCATGTTGAGGAACTGAAGTCTCGTCATACCTTTAGTGTTCCATACCATCAATGCCAGAGATTGCAGGACCTTGTCTTCCCTGCTTTCCCCTCCCCAAAACAAAGGTTACCGAGCTGTCTTTCTCATGGACTTTGTCCCCAGAGTCAAGGCTCTGGGCAACCAGGGGAGCAATGGAGTACTGTTTTCACAGGTGAATTCACTGCCAAGACTTTCCAGGACATGGGCTTCCAATTTTCTAATCCAAACCCAACCCTTCCTTTCCCAGTAAATGCTCTAGAAGAGTTAAATAAATTGGAGCAGTGCGAGAGTGAAAGATGCTTAAGTCCAGATTGTGGAAAAGAAAGCCACAATTCTAGTTTTTTGATGGTGTTGGGTTTTCATTACAATTAGTAACCGAGAGGTAGCAAAGCATCATAGGTAAGTACATTCACTCTGTGGCAGAGCTGTCACTCTTCAAATCCCAGCTCGGCTGCTTGCTAAACTGTGTCACCCTAGACAAGTCAGTTCATCTCTTCTTGCCTTACTTTTTTCATATATTGGTCTCTAAACATTCAAATAGTAAGTACTCAGAAAATTGTACTTCTTATTAATGTTAGTTGACAGATTCTTATACTCATTTGCAAATATTTGTTACATGGTAAATATGGAGAAGCAGTATACTATGTCTAGAAAGACCAAACAAACAGGTTCCCTACTTTCATCCTCGGGAGGGAAATAAGATATCACAATTATTATGTAGTTACAATTCTTATCAACTACTTTGTAAAAGAGGAAAGCAAAAGAGTGAGTGCGAGCTCAGTGTGCACATATACCAGAAAGACTGAACCTGTACTTGGGGAGGGAGAGGTACTCTGTAAAGACGGGACATCAAATCAGAGAACTCAAAGATTACCTAGGTGCAGGTGAAGTTGGAGGGGCATTAGGCAAATGGGGAACAAGGAGTGTTTTGAGCACAAAAAAGGCATGTGTGCAAAGGTCCAGGGCAGGGGAGGGGTTGGACTTGGACAGCCAGGTGAGAATAGTGGGAATAGTCTGAGCTGAGAGGCAGTATGGCAGAGGAGAGTCTGGATTTGGGGGCAAGATTTATCATGGGGGACCCTTTTGGGTTACATCAGACCTTATAAGTATGGTTCTAAGGCCTCCAGGAAGTCACTGAAGAGTTTCCATTTCTCCTTTTTTAAAAATGAAATATTTTGATATATTTATCTCCCCAAATATGGTTACCAAGATATTGAGGGAACCTGAAATATAGGGCACATTTAAAGACACTGTGTTAGTTTAACCTGAAGGAATGCTCAAAAGTGCTTGAAAGATTTGCAATCCTGCCATATGTAAGAAGGGTTAGAATATGCTGGGAGGCCTACTGTGGCCTTCACTTGGCCCTGACCCATATCCATTCTCCTTCTTTCCAGAATGTATCCTGATTTTTGTTCAAAGAATTCTCTCTTTCCTAATTAGCAGCAATGTGATTTAGGTGGGATTCACTGGAGACAGCTTCAAGAGTAGAATGTGCGAAGTTCCAATTGAATGCATATCCCACATTGCTCTGGCAGAGTGATTAGATTAAGGAAATGTAGCTAATTAAACCAATGAGAAATTGACTGGAGATTTGAAGAATGGAAAAGATTGCTCTTTCTATGAGATTTAATACAATTCTCTTTCCTTTTTTAGAGCAATTTAATTTGAGATTTCTTGTTTCTGTTTTCTGTCCTCCCTTCCTTCCTCCCTCTCTAACTCCCTTCCCTCCTTCCCTCAATTTCTCTTTCTCTCTTTTTCTTTTGGCCATTAGTGATGATAAAGTCCCTAACTGATATTGGTCCCCACAAGTATAACTAGGATCAAGGAGTAGAAGTTACAGAGGAACCAATATGGCTTTATATGGGGGGAAAGAGAGAGAGAGAGAAGTGTGTGTGTGTGTGGGGGGGGCTACTGAGTTACAGAGGAACCAATATGGGGGAAAGAGAGAGAGAGAGAAGTGTGTGTGTGTGTGGGGGGGCTACTGAGAGCTTTAAGCTCCTGTACACCAAAATGCTTGTCGTTTTTTGTATACTGATTTACATTTTCATAAGTTTAGGGAAACATATGTTTATGTTATGCTGTTTGTTCTGCTCAAAACAGTCTTTTTTTTCTCCCCTTATCATATCTGATTAGTTCCTGTTCTTCCAAGACAGCTCTGGACCCTTTCTTCTGGAAGCTTACCCCAAACCTTCACGTTTCTGGGCTTGGCTGAGAGCTCTTCCAAATACAGATCCTGTTTACTCACATTCGTCTCTCCTTCACCCAGCGGAATGCCTGACACATGTTCTTCACTCTGTCAAGGTGCAGAAATGCAATCACCTTGCCTCGAGACAGAATGATCTTCGTGGTAATGCTGGAGGTGTTAAAACATAGTTACATGAGTGCTGTAACTTTTTATTATAGTCCAAGATGAGATAAGTAAAGAAAGTAGGAAAAGTGCTTAGATATTGTAAGAGATTGAAATGAACGAATTATCCAGGTTGTTTTGTGTTTTACAAAATTATCCATCAGCAGGATTGAATTTTTTAAACAGAGGGGGTCTTCACCATATTCAGTTTGATAGCTGGTTTGGGATGATATGGTGGAATAGCTTCAAACCTCATTTGAGGGTTCATTTGGGATGTCTTGTTGAGTCTCTCTCATTTTATTATGAAGAGACAAGAGAAAATAGAAAAGCCTATTCTTGACACTTGAAATGTTATGACATATATATGTTTTCCTTCATGTTCTCCTGCCTATCCCATTTGTTATTCCATTTTTGCCAAATGGTGTTCATGCTGCCTTGAGTCTTCTGTTCTAGGGAGACCACCCATTGTGACTTAAGTGCCATCTCATTTCAGAGTCATTGTCTAACCTAACCCAGGAGAAGAAACCACTATAGTTGTCCCTTCAGACTTCAGTGATGGGGCAGTGGGAGATGTGTGGGTGAAGTTGGAGTCTGTTTCATTGTTATCTCCATAAGTGAGTGTTTCCTCTGCCCCTGTTGCAGCCCGGCCCTAAAAGCAGCCCTTAGTTTAGAAGTACGGACAAAGTAAAGGAGCTATTTCTATTTGCCATTTTTGTCCTAAATTCTTGGCCCCTATTCCACTTCTGCCTTATTCCATCTTACTAATGTTGAATATTTGCTGCATATTTTCCATTTGGCCTTTGGACATTGGGGATAAAATATTTTTATTTGTGAGATAGTTTTGTGTGTATGTGTGTGTACTTAATCCAAGATTGATGCAGTTCTAATGGAGAGGAAAGAAATCTGCTGTAAGTACTTATCTTGGTATTAAAGTCACCACATTAAGTACACCATGCAGTTCTTCCTCTTTTTATTAAAACCTGTACATCCCTAATGAGCTTCGATATCACCCCTGTGCAAGGATCACAGTTCTAATGACAGCTTTGAGTTTTATAAAACTGCTTTAAAACAGCAGTTGTGAAAACATCTTCAAAGTGAACTGCCTAACCGAGTCTGCATTCCCATTTCAAGGAGAAGCCAGTCACCCTCCCAGGCAGGCATGAGAAATTCTGGGTAAAAGGTGGAAACTCTTTCTTTACTTCTCTGTGAACTGCTTCCACCAGGAACTCCTGCAGACTCATGAATACATTGTTCATCCCCTGGAGAAGACATAAACTTTTCATGTTTTTAAATAGTGCTTGTACAAGCTTTCAATCTGGGCAAGCTAGTTTTGGAATTCTGTCTCCAACACTGAGTAGCTCTTGGGTTTTTGTTAATTAATTTAACTTCCTTAAGCTAGTGTTTTCCAATCTGTAGGTCACAACCCATTAGAGATTGTAAAATTGTTTAATGGTCAAAACAGCACATGCGATAGAAGAGAAAATATCAGAGTTTATCATACGCTTTAAGAATGGATCTTTTGTTTTATTTCTATACAATATGACATATTCCTTTGTGTTTCAGAGTTTCTCATTGCTTTTTTTAAACTTTTTTTTTTTAATTTAGAAAGAGAGAGATAGAACAAGAACAGGAGGGGCAGAGGGAGAGGGGGAGGGAGAGAGAGTCTTAAGCAGACTCTGCCCTGAGAGAAGAACCAGACTCATCGCTTGATCTCATGACCCTGAGATCACAACCTGAGCCAAAACCAAGCCCCATGCTTAACTGACTGAGCCACCCAGGTGCCCCCAGAGTTTCTCAAGTTATTTTTAAAGCAACTCTAAGCTTTGGTTTTATTGTCTCCAATCACCATTTTAACAACTTAAAATCCACAGAAAATCAAAGTTGGCTGTATTGCCTTACCTCTGCTAGGGCTGGAGCTAATTCCTTTCCCTAGTATTTGGCTCTTTGTTTAGGAAAATGCTCTAACAAGCTGTGTGGTGAATGGAAGGTGAAAATTCTTTATCATAGGGTCTGATGGAGACACGGAAGGCAGAACACAGCTCACTTTTTCCACATCAGAGACAGAGGCAAGGGCTGAGGAGGGTCAACAATAGTGGAAGACTGGCAGCTAGACTGCAAGGATAGACAGGGAAGAGGAGCCTAGCAATGATGAAAATCAGGGTTGTACATATAGAGGCAATGAGTGAGGAATTCCCAACGGAAAAAATGTCAAAAGATTTTCTAGAACTCTGATGTCTAAGATTTAGTTTTCAGTATTGTTTGTTTTATGAACTCCAAACACAGTGCCAAAAAGCAAAAATTAAAACTAAATATAATCCAATGAAATTAAAACAATATAGTTTTTTGATTGTGCCATAATGTACTAATGCTATTTTTGCCATGTTTTCAGTAGAAGTATAGAATACTCCTGAGTCTTATGTAGTGCTGTGTTATGAACTGAATTGTGTCCTCTCTGAAATTCATGTGTTGAAGGCTTATCCCCCAGTATGACTGCATTTGGAGAGAGCACTTTTAAGTAGGTAAGTAAGGTTAAATGAGGTCATAAGGGTGGGGCCCTAATCCAACAGAAGTGGTTTACTTACAAGAAGAGGAAGAGATCTCAGGAATGTTCTTGCAGAGAAAAGGCCATGTGAGGACAGAAGAGGCAGCTATCTGCAATTCAAGGAGAGAGGGCTGAGGAGACACCAAACCTGCCAACACACCTTGATCTTGGACTTCCAGGCTTCAGAACTATGAGAAAATAAATTTCTTTTTTTTAAGCTGTCCGGTCTGTGGTATTTTGTTATGGTAAACCGAGGAAACTAATACATGTTATTTACAAGTGATTATAGAAAAAGGGCCAGTAACCCTTAAAAAAAAAAAAAAGCATTAACTGCAGGAAGTAAAACAAAAGAAAGATTTTAAAAATCTGGGGTAGAAAATTAGAGTGAAAAAGTCCCTGGTAGATTACAACTATTCACTCCTACCCCAAATCTCCAGAAATATTTTATGGTATGCTGGATTTTTTCTGGTATGTCTATGATGGGACTCTCCTTAAAAATGTTATAAGACAGAGGGGAAACTTGGAGCTACCAGAAATTGACGATTGATTTACATGCGAATCATATGTAATGAAACTTGTATGTAAATATGTGTGCTCGGTAAATTACCCAGAAGAAAATAAGACTAACATTCTTATTTGGATGAAAATTGGACAAATGTATGCAACTATTTGAATATCCTTGAGTATCTGTAGACCAACTGTTGATAAAGTAATTTATAATACTACTTAGAAGGATGTAGCTTAAAGGTCACAGACTAATTAGAATATCAGAGTTAGATGTCAGAGTAATTCCACATCACACTGTAGGGATTTGACCTGTTGCATGTCCAAATTCACATTAAAAAAAAAAAGACATCCTGTATTAGTAGTTTACCATATAGTTCTCAGAGTAACTGAGAAATGATCTTCAATAAAAATAAAATTTTGGAGAGAA
>NC_048219.1:96084337-96096132 GCF_002007445.2 Ailuropoda melanoleuca
ATTTATTACATTCTCTTCTTATTTTCATGGCTACCAGTTCAAGATGGTGGAGACGTTGAGTGAAGCAATTGTAGATCGGAGTATTTTTGTGTGCTTTGAAATAGACATGCATGAGTGAGAAATAATACTTTTTGCTTTAATCTACTGACATTTGGAGACTGGTTATTATTGAAGCATAGCTTAATCCATCCTGATTGACACAGACGGCAAGGTGGATAAGAGGACACATTCTAATGTCTGACCGCCTGAATTATAATTCTGACTTTGCCTACAAGAGCTCTGTGATATTGAGCAAGATACTCGACCCATGTGTGCTAAGAACTTCTCATCTGAAAAATGAGGGTAAGGATAATATCTACTTCTTGGAGTTATTGGGTTTTTGCAAACATTAACTGTGTTAATATATGTAAAACACTTAAAGCAATGCCTAGCACCTATTATACACATAATATTAGTCAAATAATTTATTATTATCATTATTATTATTATTACAAGGTTTTAAATGAAATCAATTTGGCTTCAAGGTATGAAAACATTTTTTATTTAGGTTTTGGAAAACATTTTTTTAATTTCCCCAAACACTTTAATATTTTTTAAATATGTCCAGTACATAAGGGAAATTTATATATTGCATTTTATTTAACTCTTGCAGCTATCTTGGGAGGGTTATAATTGTGTTTTTCTTTTATTGGTTGACAAAACTAATGTTTGTTCATCATAAGACACACAGCCAGTTTTTTTGTACAATACTATAGTTCATGACACGTTCATCCCACCCCATGTCCACATGAAATGCTACAGCTATGAGAGAAACATGATTTTTATTTTATGGCCATTCTGATAAGAACTGCATTTAAAACTAAGCTAATAACTTAATTCAACTGAGGAGTCATAAATAGAAAAGTATCCCTTGGTGGAAAAAAATAAATAAGCATGAGATGAATGGACATTAGTGGTTATTATGGAGTCTCCCACTCAGGTACCTTCCTCCTGTAGCTCTTGAATTAATTTGGTCTTCCAAGTTGGCTTTTATCCCAGAAGAAANAATGGACATTAGCGGTTATTATGGAGTCTCCCACTCAGGTACCTTCCTCCTGTAGCTCTTGAATTAATTTGGTCTTCCAAGTTGGCTTTTATCCCAGAAGAAAATAACTGACTAGTCAACCTGTGGCCTGTGCAGGAATCTCCATCACTGAGAACTGCTAGATAAACACCCTACACTGACCAGTCCTTCTTGAGGTTCAGTCTGTTTTCCAGAGCCTGATTTTTCTCCCAGTGGATTCCTTTTCTTGACTCCATATATCTGGTCCTGGGGGACTGTCCAGCTCCTTTGAGTACTTTTCTAATCATATACTGCCAATCTGACGGCCAAGCAAACAAAAATAAACCATTTTAGTTGTAAATTCAGATTAAATTATTCTTTCACTGAATTGTAAGGTTTTTTTAATTTAAAGATTTTATTTTTATTTATTTGACAGAGATAGAGACAGCCAGCGAGAGAGGGAACACAAGCAGGGGGAGTGGGAGAGGAAGAAGCAGGCTCCCAGCGGAGGAGCCTGATGTGGGGCTCGATCCCATAACGCCGGGATCACGCCCTGAGCAGAAGGGCAGACGCTTAACCGCTGTGCCACCCAGGCGCCCCTAAATTGTAAGGTTGTTTGACCAGAAATATAAAAACTAAATGAATGGGGCTGGATCCTTAGACTTAGTTGTTTTTCCCCCCCTCTTCTCCCTCTTTCTCTTTAAATCTCCATTTTCTTCATTGACTTAATTTAGACTTTTACTTTCTGCTATTAGTGGACCACATAACAAAACAAAGGAAATATGTCATCTCCTGTGACCAAGACCTGGGATGGCAGTTCGCCATTAGTAGTAATCCATTTTCCCTAAAATCTTAATGCTTAAGATATTTTGACTCTGAATGAAATTGGGAAGTATTTACATTATTAGTTCATTGATGTGGGTGTGAGATATTTGGGTGCATGTGTGAATAAATTTCCTCCAAACTAAATCATTTTGGTTGCAATGAGTCAAACAGGAAGGCACGAAAGATCATCTGCCCTTCTGCAAGGGCTGTAGAGAATGAGTTTAATAGAATAAGCTTAGAATTGGAAATCAAGAGGCTTAGGCTCTAGACCACACTTTATCATGTCTGCCTGTGATGTCATACTGACTATGTGATAATGCGAATAAGACACTTATTTGGTCTTTGCTACTGTGACAGTAAAATGGTAGCCTAACATATGCAAAATGTGAATTAGAGCTTCAAAAAAAGTTGCAGCTTTATAGAAAAGTCTACATTGTAAAAAGTCCACATGTGCAAAAGTATTCATCATGTTGTTAATTAGATAATACAAAAATCCTGGGAGGGGAAGAGAAGGTGATGTATGAGATAGGGCATAATTGTTAAAATCATGATAATAATTATGGCTGTTATTTACTAGAAAAGTCCTTTGAGTCAGCAATTTCACTATATATTTTAAATGTACTATTTCATTTCACTACCCCATGAATCTTTAATTTAGAATTATATGCTATCCACATTTTAATCTGAGAAGACTGGACTTCAGAGAGGTAAAAGTAATGAGTATCTTCATTCATAGAAAGCTTCAGAGCAAGGCTCTGATCTCAGGTTTTCCCGATTCCAAAGCCAGCATCTTTAATCACAATTCACTGTGCTCTTCCACAAGCAGTTCTTTTAAAAAATTTTAAAAAATTTTGGTGAGGAATTTGCAAAAATCCTGGGAAATTAAATAAAAAACACATGATAAAAAATATATATTAAGTGTGATCAAAACTTTAAACCATCCACATCATATCTCCTGAGGGAAATGCAAATTAAAACAAGGAAATACTCCTACATACCTATTTAGAATGGCCAAAATCCAGAACACGGATGATAGCAAACATTGGCAAGGATATAGAGCAACAGGAATTTTCATTCAGCGCTGGTGGGAAAGCAAAATGGTACAAACGCTTTGAACAATAGTTTTGTGGTTTCTTACAAAATAAAACATACTCTTATCACACAATCTAGCAATCATATTCCTTGGTATTTACCTATTGGAGTTGAAAACTTATGTCCACACAAAACCTACAAATGGGTATTTATAGCAGCCTTAGTAATAATTGCCAAACTTGGAAGCAACCAAGATAGTCTTTTGTTGGTAAATAGATAAACAAACTGTGGTTCATTCAAACAATGGAATATTGTTCATCCCTGAGAAGAAAGGAACTATCAAGCCATTCAAAGACATGAGGAACATTACATGCATAGTATTAAGTGAAGAAGCTAATTTGAAAAGGCCACACACTACATGATTTCAACTGTATATTATTCTGTAAAATATAAGACTGTGGAAACAGTGAAAGGATCAGTAGTTGCCATGGGTTGGGGCTGGAGCAAGAAGGGAAGAAGAGGCAGAATATAGAAGGTATTTAGAGCAGTGAAAATACTTTACATCTTACCATAATGTTGGATACATAACATTACATAGTTGTCCAAATCCATACACAACACCAAGAGTGAGCCCTAATGTAAACTGTGGACCTTGAGAGATTATGATGTGTCAAGGTTGGTTCATTAGTTGTAACAAATGTACCAGTCTGGTGAGTGTTGTTAATAATGGGAGAGGCATTTGTGGGCGATACACGGATATATGGGAAATCTCTGTACCTTTCTCTCAATTTTGTTCTAAGCCTAAAACCTCTCTAAAAGCCATTAAATCTTTTTTTTTTTAAAAAGTAACTGTAACACACACAAACACACACCCAAAAAGGCTGAAAAAAGTTATATACCAAATGTTGTATTCTTCATGTTGTGGGATTCTTTTTAAAGTTTTACTTATATATTTTTCTGTATTTGTATATTTTAAGCTAATTATTTAATGAGAAAAGAATATGCTTCATAATCAGAGTTATTATTTTTTTGAAACGAAATAAGGGTGATGAGGCAAGGTTCTTACTCATGGCCTCACTTCTCATGATTTGCATTAGTGATGTCATTTTATGCACTAAATTGAATTCCCTTTTGCACATTGTCCAAGGAATGATAATAATGACAGACTTTTCATGAATGCTTTACACGTGCCAGGGATTGTGCTAAATGCTTTATATTTGTTCTCTATTTAACTCATATAATTGCTTTACACCAAAGGTTCTGTTCTTACTTTTATTCTTATAGATTAAATTACTGAGATCCAGAAAAGTAAGACAACTTTTCAAGTTCATTCAGCTAGTAAGTAGTGGATCTAGGACTCCACTCAAATTGTGTGGAATTCCAGAATGGTCTCTCTTTCCATTAAATAGCCTGCCTATCCAGCCTCAGAGTCATAAAACCTAGCAGATCACAGCTTACAGGAGATAATTTTAATTGCCCTTCTTATGTGAGCTGAGAAAATAGACTGTGAGCATTTGGATTCATAGTCACAAGGAACATTAGGAATTTTAGAGTTGACTTTTAATGAATTACTTTATCAATTTCTCATTTATTCTAATTTATTTGGTAGAGAAAAAGCGACCCATGTCCCAGTTTACCCCACAGGCTATTTCCTTAGTTTGGAAACATTTGAGGCAAAACATGCACTCTTTAATTATAAAAGCAATTTTGGTAAAAAAATGTCAGCATTTTTATTCATTGATGGATTGATTTCTAGAGTGCCCATAGCTATGCAATCCAAGACTCCATAATAGGAAAAGAAATTAACGTTCAGAAATAACACAAAGTAAAATGTCTCATGTATGGATCCCTGCAGTTGGAGGTAACTCTAATGTTTCAGGAAAAGTAAACACAATGAAAGTTTAGCCTGGGAATCCTTTTGTAATTATATCAGGAGGTAACATGGTCAGGTTTACATATTCATGTGATGATGCAGTGGGCATGTGACCCTTGAGCATCTTGTCAACACTTACTCATAGCCCCCAAACAACTGCCCCACTCCTTTTGTCACACCTTTGATAATATCTCAGTTCTGTTCATCGCACATGCGCCTAAAGCATGCCATGAACCAGTCACCCTCCTGCGGACCACAGAGGTAACCATTAAGACGAAGTCCCCAACCTTCAGGCCTCTTGGCTCCCACTCATAGACTACTTTGATTAAAACATCTCAGAGTGCATTTTATGTACCAGTTAGGATTCCAGAATGGGGCCCCTGCCCAAATATTATTAAATTGTAGGAAACTTTAAGCCTGAAGCAAAGCAGTAGATGTCTTATAAGTCAGAGTTAATGGAAATGACCAGTGGAGTGGAGACACAAATAGGGAAGAGAAGCAAAGTGGACAGTTTTGTTTATCTAACTCCCAGGCAGAAAGAAGACTCAGCTCACAAGGCCTCACAAATACTGCAGTCTAGTAAAACTTGACAGGGAGGTAACTACAGAAAAAGGCATTGGTGGTTTTTCAGAATAGAAGGAAAAGATGAGGGACAGCAGCCAGCATGTCCTCTGGCAGTTTGTGGAGGTTTCTTGTCCAGCCTCTACAAAGAGCTCCTGATCATGCAGACCTCTGAATCCCACATAAATGGACCAGGTCTTCCTCATTTCATACGACACAAGCCAGGAAGCACTCAACAGTTTCAAGTGCTGCAGGTTAAAAAAGCAGGCTCTTCTATCCCCAACCTCTGTCCCTATCAATCACTGAGAAGATCAAATGCCCCTTAAGTGGATCAAAATGACACCTCCTAGACATCCTCAACTCTTTCCCGCTTTGAGTCTTCTGAACTGCAAAAGTCATCTGGATTCAAAGACTACAACCAACCACGTAAGCTAACTGAATGTGCGATGATTTAAAGTAACTCCTCTTGCTTAGACCTCTGTCCCAATTCCCATCACAGCTAATATTTTAGCAACTTTATCAAGCTGTGACTCACATGCTATTTATTGCATCCATCTAAAGTGTGCAAATCAGTGATTTTGGTATACTTACAGAGATGTTCGACTATCACCATAGTCAGATTTCAGAACATTTTCATCACCTCAAAAGGAAACCCCATACACTCTAGCTCTCACTTCCTTATCTCATCCTGCCCTGGTCCTAAGTAACCACTCATGCACTTTCTTTATCTATAGGCTTCATATTTCATAGGAATTTCATATAAATGCAATCATATAGTATGTGGTCTTTTGTTACTAGCTTCTTTCACTTAGCATAATGTTGTCCAGATTCATCAACGTAGAGCATGTATCAGTACTGTGTTCCTTCTTATGACCAAAAAGTATACCTTCATGTGGATATACCACATTTTTTAAATCCCGTCATTACCCCGCAGACATTTCAGTGGTTTCTAACTTTTGCATATTAGTCATTATGGTGCTATAATTATTCATGTAAAAGTTTTGTGTAGACATATTTCATTCCCTTTGGGTGTAGAGTTCTCTAGAAGGGAAATTGCTGGGTTACACGTGATGTTTAATTGTTTGAGGAACTGCCAGCTAGTTGCAGAAGTTGCTGCATCATTTTGTATTTCCACCAGCAGTGAGCGAGGCACATCTTTTTTTTTTCTTAAAGATTTTATTTATTATTTATTTGTCAGAGAGAGTACACAAGCAGGGGGAGTGGCAGGCAAAGGGAGAAGCAGGCTCCCTGCTGAGCAGGGACCCTCCCACCCCCACCTCCCACCCCCATCAATGTGGGATTCAATCCTAGGACCTTAGGATCATGACCTGAGCCGAAGGCAGACGATTAACCAACTGAGCCACCCAGGCATCCCACGTGATGCACATCTTTGCCAATACTTGCTGTCATCTTACTTCTTGATTCTAGTCATCCTAATTCTTGTGAAATAGTATCTTATTGTGGCAAATAATGTCAAACATTTTTCATGTGCTTCCCAGCAATTTGTTTATCTTAAGAGGAATATTTATTCAGATCATCTGCATATTTTTTGTGTTTGTGTTGAAATATATATTTTTAAATGTTTATTTGATTATAGTGGACACATGATGTTATGTTAGTTTCAGGTGCACAATATAGTGATTCAACAACTCTATATGTTGTGCTGTGTGCACAGGTTAGATACCACCTGTCACTATACAAAGTTATTACAATACTATTAACTGTATTTCTTATGATGTAACTTTTATTCTGTGACTTACTCATTCCATAACTGAAAACCTGTACCTCCCTCTCCCCTTCACCATGGATTTTATTGGGAGTTCTCTGAGTGCTTTACATGTTCTAGATATGCCTCTTTTCAGATATGATTTATAAATATTTTCTTCCATTCTGTGGGCTTGTTTTTTGCTTTCTTCATAGTGTCTTTTGAAACATAAATGTTTTTAATTGTGATAAAGTTCAATTTATTTATTTTTACTTTTGTTGTTCCTGCTTTTGGTGTTATACCTAAGAACCCACCTGAGGTCCAGCCCAAGGTCATAATGATTAAATACCATTATTTTTATAGTATTTATATAGAATTTTATTATTTTAGCTCTTACATTTTAGCTTTTGATCCATTTGAGTTAATGTTTTAATGTGGGATGAAGTGAGGATCTAATTGCATTCTTTTACATGTGGCTATCCAGTGGTCTTAGTATCATTTGCTGAAAAGACTGCTCTTTCCCATTGAATGCTCTTGGCCCTCTTCTCAGAAATAGTTGATGATAAAAATAACTGTTGGAATAGAATGTTCACTTCTATTCCTTTGTTACATGTCTATTCTTAGGCCCAGTATCATAGTTTTGTGATTATTGTAGCTTTGTAGTAAGTCTTAAAATTAGAAAGCGTGAGTCATCCAAATTTGTTATTTCTTAAAATTCTGTTTTGGCTATTCTAGGTCCTTTGCAGTTCTATATGAGTTTTAAAATCAACGTGTCAATTTCTACAAAGACAGTTGGGGACTATTGTCATATTAACATTGTTGTCTTCTGATCCATGAACATAGAATCTTTTTCCATTTTCAAGATATTTTAAAAATACCTTTATAAACAAAGCTTTATGGTTTTCAGAGTATAAGTTTTAAACTTCATTTGTAAAATTTACCTCTAAATATTTTATTCCCTTTAATACTATTGTAAATGGAATTGTTTTCTTAATTTCCCTTTCACATTGTTCATTGCAAGTTTATGGAAAGAAAATTGATTTTTGTATACTGATTTTGTCCTTCAACCTTACAGAACTCATCTATTAATTCTAGTGATGTTTTAGTGGATGTCTTTGGATTTTCTTCATATAAGATTCTGTCATCGGCAGATAGAGATAGTTTGACTTCTTTTTCAATCTGGATGCCTTTTAATACTTTTTATAGCTTAATTTGCTTGACTAAAACCTACAATTGATTGGTTAAATAGAAATGATGAGAGCAGATATCCTTGTCTTATTTTTAGACTAATTGGGGAAAGCCAGTCTTCCATCATTAAGTATGATTTTTGCTGTGGGTTTTTTTTTCTACATGCCCTTTACCAGGTTCGGGATACTTTCTTCTTCTAGTTTTTTGAGAGTTTTTATCATAAACAGGTAATGGATTTTGTTAAATGGCTTTTCTGAATCTATTGAGATCATCATGTGTCTTCTGTTTTGCGTTCTATTGACATGATATATTAATTGATTTCTAAATATTAAAGTAATCTTGAATTCCTACTTAGTCATAGTGTGTAATTCCTTTTATTGGCTACTAGCTTTAGTTTGCCAATATTTTGTTGAGAATTTTGAGAGTACACTCAGAAGTGGTAGTGGTTTGTGTCTTGTAGTGTCATTGTCTGGTTTTGGTAGCAAGGTAAAAGCAGCCGAATAAAATGATGGGAAATATTTTCTTTTCTTCTGCTTTTGAAAGATATTATGAAAGGGGTGCCTGGGTGACTCAGTCAGTTAAGGGTCTGCCTTTGGCTCAGGTCATGATCTCAGGGTCCTGGGATGGAGCCCTAAGCAGGAGCCTGCTTCTCCCTCTCCCTCTGCTGGCTTATACTCTCTTGCTCTCTCTCTCTCTCTCTCTATCTCGGAAATAAATAAAATCTTTTTTAAAATAAAAGATATTACAAGGAAGTTGTGCTAATTCTTCTTTAAAAGTTTGGAATAATTCATCAGTGAAACCATTTGTGTGGTGTTTTGTGTGTGCTGGGGTAAATTTTTTATTATTATTAATCAATCCCTTTTTTAAATCAGTCTACTCAGATTGTCTCTTTCTTCAGTCAAGTCTCAGTAACTTATGTATTTCCAGGAATTTGCCCATTTTATTTAATTTATATGAATTACAGACATATGACTATATACAGTATTCCTTCATAATTCTTTTTATTTCTACAAGATCATTAGTAATGACCCATCTTTCATTTCTGTTTCTAGTTACTTGAGTCTTCAATACAATGAAAGTGTTGTCAATTTTGTTGATCTTTTCAAAGAACCAGCTTTCTTTAAATTGATTATTCTCTATTGTTTTTCTATTCTCTACTTCATTAATTTTTGCTCTAACTTTTATTGTTTCTCCTTCTGCTTGTTTTAGTTTTTAAATTGCTTTTCTTTTCTCCTGGTTCTTAGGTGAAACATTAGGTTTTTAATTTGAGATCTTCTTTTTTACCCTAGACATTTACATTGATCTATCTATATCTTTATAAGTTTTAGGAGATTGTGTCTTCATTTTCATTTATCTCAAAGTATTTTCTCATTTCCATTTTTTAAAGATTTATTTATTTGAGACAGAGAGAAGGAGAGAAAGAGAATGTGCATGCAGGAGTTGGGGAAGGTGCAGAGGGAGAGGGAGGGACAGAATCCTCAAGCTGACTCCTTGCTGAGCACAGAGCCGAATGCAGGACTCCATCTGACCGTTGAGATCATGACCTGAGCTGTCGTGATTTCTTCTTTGACTTATTGGTTATTTAGGAGTGTGTTTTTCAATTTCCATATATTCTTGTGTTTCCCAAATTTCTCCCTTAATGTCTTTTTTTCCCCCAAATATCACAGACTCTTGTTGTTCTTACTGAACTTCGGTAGCTTTGCTTGAATAGATATATTTTTCATTTGCTGTATACCTTTAGGACTATTCCCAAAGACTTTAATCGTTGCTTTTTTTGTGATTATTTTTCTTGTTTAACTGGGGAGCAGGTCAGGGGAACTCCTTTTGCTGTCATTCNCCCCCAAAATATCACAGACTCTTGTTGTTCTTACTGAACTTCGGTAGCTTTGCTTGAATAGATATAATTTTCATTTGCTGTATACCTTTAGGACTATTCCCAAAGACTTTAAATAGTTGCTTTTTTTGTGATTATTTTTCTTGTTTAACTGGGGAGCAGGTCAGGGGAACTCCTTTTGCTGTCATTCCTCAAGTCAATTACTACAGCTGTTTTTTTGTGTCAAATCCACGGGCACATGGATACATAATTAAGTTAAATAAAAAATTCTAGATTAACAGAAATACAGAGATGAAGAAGAGCTTTGAGATACTTGATCTCCAAACCCTGCTTTTTGAGAGGAGGTCAGAGATATAAACCTTGTTTGCAACCACTCAGACCTAGAACTCTTGTCTCTAGAATCCACTCTGGATCTCTTTCCATTAATCAGGGTTTTCCAAATGATAGTCAGTAAGTCAAATCTGGCCACACCTACTGTTTACATATTATGTAGAACTTCCTTCATGTGATAACAGAATTAAGTTGTTGTGACAGTTTTTTTATGACCCAAGAGGCTAAAAGTGTTTACTTCTATCTGGCTTTTTACAGAAATACTTACCCAGCTTCACATTAAACCCTCCCTAAGTTTCATTTTTGTTGGTCTATTTCCTGAGATTATTTTTGTTACTAATTTCCCTAATCAAGCAGGGTCTATGTTGGAGACAGAAACCATATTAGATATTTTATCAGAGGAAATAAAAAAGTAATTATAAGAATTAACAAGGTCTAAAGATTAAAAATGTAGAAAGAGAACACTAAGATTTCGATGAGGTAGTTGCCGCCGCTAGGGCTGGCTAAGCAAAGCGGATGAAGCTGAGATTATTTAAATTTAGAACCCTGGAGTAGGAACTCTGCAATGCTGAATTCAGATTTCTACAAAATGGCTAGGCTGGGGCTGGTGTTTCTGAAGGTTCCCTGGGACTGCGACATCTGAGGAGGGGGTCTGAGGGGATATCAAGACACTAGTCTTGCGAATGTTGGAAACAATGGAAATTGAATTAAATGATTATTCCTAGTATAAACCNTTAAATGACTATTCCTAGTATAAACCACAGCCATCAAAGTGAAGAAGCAAGGCTGGTGTGATCCTCACAGGAACAGGAAGAGGAGAGGTGGAACAAGTCTCTTCTCCCTCTAGACATTGTTGGGTCCTCTGCATTCCCCACAGGTAGAGCCAAACAGGAAGCAGCTGTGCACAGTGTCAATGTGGTTTTGAGAATCAGTTCCAGCATCATATAGCAGAGTATAAACTGCAGGTTCGAAGCTGAGAGAGAAGAGCTTAAAACTGGCACACTTTTCATGGAATAGACCACAGGGTAAGGTTGAGGAGAGGTACCCAAGGTAAGAAAAGGAGCTACTTAAAGGAAGGTGTAATCTGAGCAGAAGGGCTGTGGGGAAGATTAAGCACACCCATAATCACTACAAAATGAAATTAAAACTCACGTGGAATGAAAAGTAAGCACTGGAAAGTGAGTTCTGTCTGCCAGAGGAAAACAAGTTGCTGGAAGGGGAACTGGTTGCAAAACTGCAAACATTCAAAACATGGCCCAACTATAAAATTAGGTAGTGCAAATGTGGGTCCCCCAGGAGTCCATAACAAGAAGGAGTGTGTAACTTGTGACTATTTTTTCATGATTAATGAGAATTATATGAGAATACCATAAGATTTATAAGCAATCAAAGGTGAGAAGTGTTT
>NC_048219.1:96096232-96119850 GCF_002007445.2 Ailuropoda melanoleuca
TGAATCATAAAATTATCATCCATCTTTTATAAACTTCACTATCATAAACAAATTCAAACATTGATAATAAACTTAATTTTATAAGTCCATCAGATAAATGTCTTTTTTTTTTCCTGACAAAATAGTGGACATTTTTTTTTTCAACAGCTAATCTAATATGTTATAAGTTCACTGCTAATAGCAGGCTGAGAAAGCTTCCAGCAACCTTAAAGAATCATTGAATTCAACATCTCTTTTTANAAGAATCATTGAATTCAACATCTCTTTTTAGAAAGGATGATATCCACATGCTGCTAGATAAATTAAGTTTTCCTTCCCTTCTTTTTCACTTGTTTTTTGACTTTATGGCAAACATTTTTTTTTGAAACAACTTTAAACTTAGTTAAAAATTACAAGAAAAGTACCAAGAATTTCTTTATGCCTTTTACCTGGATTCAGCAATTGCTGAAATTTTGTCACATTCTATTTTATTATTCTCTTTCTGATTCATTAGAGAGCAGGCAGCAATTACTGACTCCTTTCCCATTAAGTATGTCAGTGCAACTCCCCAAATTATCTCAAAACTAGAAACTTAATATTAATACAATACTATTGGCTACAGTACAGATTTCAAGTTTTGTTGATTGTCTCAACAATGTCTGCTACAGCAATTTATATTTCTGCTCTGGAATCACACTTCACATTTAGATTTGGTATCTTTTTCTTGATAAATAATTCACATACCATGACATTCACCCTATTAAAGTGTATGGTTTTTGTACTTATTAGGATTTTAGTATATTCACAAGGCTCTGTAACCATCACCACTATCTGGAGCTCAGAGTATTTTTATTACTCCAAAAGAAAAACTCCATATCCACTAGCAATTATGTTTCATTCTCTCCTCCTCTAGCCCTCAATGCCACTAGTCTGATTTCAGTCTCTTAGATCTGCTTATTCTGGACAATTCATTTATATGAAATTATACCATGTGCAGCCTTTTGTGTCTGGCTTTTTTCACTTAGCACAATGTTTAAAAATTAAGCTATATTGTAGTGCATATCAATATTTTATTTCTTTTTATGGTCAAATAGTGTTCCATTGTATGGATATACCATAATTTGTTTACTCAATTCCTAGTTGTTGAACATCTGTGTTGTTTCCATTTGGAACTATTATGAATAATGTTATTATGAACATTCATATACATGGTTTTCTTTGTGTAAACATATGTTTTTGATTCTATTAGAAATATATACCTAGTAGTGGAATTGTTGGATCACATGATCACTCTATATTTGACTTTTTGAGGAACTGACGAATTGTTTTACAGAGGAGCTTCGCCATTTAATGTTTCAGCAAGGAATTGATGAGGATTCTAATTTCTCTACATACATGGCAACACTTTTTATTCTCTCACTTTATTGATTATTGCCATCTTAATGGGTATAAAGTGACATTTCATTGTGGCTATAATAACTATTTACCTAATGGCTTGTGATATTGTGCCTGCTTGCATGCCCTTGTTGGCTATTTGTATTCTTTGGAGAAATGTCTATTCAAGTCCTTTCTTTATTTTCTAATTGGGTTGTTGTCTCTTTGTTGTGTTGTAAAAGTCCTTAATATAGTCTGGATGCAAAACTCATCATATATATATATTTGCAAATATTATCACCCTTTCTGTGGGTAGTTTTTCATTTTCTTGATAGTGTCCTTGGATATGGAAAAACTTTTAATTTTGATGAAATCTAATTTATCTGTTTTTTTCTTCGTATGTTTGGGCTTTAGGAATTACATCTATGAAACTGTTACCTAATTCAGGGTTACAAATATTAAACACATATTTTATTCCAAGAGTTTTATAGCTTTAGCTCTTATAGTTTTTTTATTTTTTTTTTTAGTTAATTTTTGTATATGGTGTAAGGTAGGAGTCCAACTTCATTACTTTGCATGAGATTACTAGCTGTCCCCCAGCACTAATGGTTGAAAAGACTATTCTTCCTCCTACTGAATTGTCTTGGTACCTTTGTCAAAAATTAGTTTCCCAAAAATGTGCGGTGTTATTTCTGAACACTCATTTTTATTCCATTAATTCATTTGTCTACTCTTAATCCAATAACAAACAGAATTAATTTTTTTGCTTTGTGGTAAGTTTTGAATTCAGGAGGTGTGAGTCTTCTAATTTTTTTTCTAATTTTTTTCTTTTTTTGGTTATTATTTTGGCTATTCTGGAACCCTTGCATTTCTACACAAATTTTGAAGACTAACTTATTAATTTCTTTTAAAAAACCTACAAAACAAACTTTAGCTGGTTTGGATAGAAATTGTATTTTATCTATAGATCAATTTGAACAGGATTGCCATTTTAAAATTATTAAATCTTCCAGTCTATGAATATGGTATGTCTTTTTATGTATTTAGTATTTTGTAATTTCTTTCAGTGATATTTTGTAATTTTTACTGTACACGTTTTGTAGTTCTTTTATTTCTACTTAATTTATTACTTTTTGCTTTTGTAAATTAAATTATTTTCTTAATTTCATTTCCAGATTGTTCATTGCTAGAGTATAAAATCATGACTAAATTTGTATATTGATACTGTATCTTGAAACCTTGCTGAATTTATTTATTAGCTCTAAATTTTCTTATATATTTTTATATGTTTCTGAGGACTTGCTATACACAAGATCATGTCATATGAAAATAGAGATAGTTTTATTTCTTCCTTTACAATCTTAATATCTTTTTCTCCTGTTTTTGCATAATTGCCTTGGCTAACATCTTTGTAAAATATTAAGTAGAAATAATGAGAATGTCCATCCTAGTGCTGTTTTTGAATTTAGGGGGAAACTTTTAGTCTTTCACCATTAAGTGTGATGTTAGCTGTGGGTTTTATCAAGTGGTTTATCAACATGTATTGATACAATTACGTTTTCTCCCCTAATCTATTAATAATATGTATTACATAAATATGTTATCTTTTCTTGAAATACTTTGTATTCTTGGGATAAAACCCATTTGCACTTAGAATATTTTTTTCCAAATATACTGTTTTGTTTGATTTAGCATGTTTTATTTAATATGGAGGTGAAATATAATGAAAGGAGTAGAAGAACATATTTTTACTAGACTGCCTGGTTCTATAGAAAGTAGCTGGGACATGAACAAAGTATTTAATCTCCTTGTCATTCAAGTCTCTTCTTTACAAAAAGTAAAATAATATCAATTATCTCACAGTGGCTTTTAAGGATTAAATAAACTAATATAGATGAAATGTTATGTGTTTTCTACTTTTATAATTATTAATGCATTTTTTTCAGGAAGAAAGTTGGTCTAACATTTATATTTTTTAACTCTTTTTATTTTGTTTGGTTTAAATCTTATTCTATCCTTTTAAAGTTTGTTAGCCATTTCCTTTTATTTATTAAACAAATATTCATACTGTGTTTTTCTGAAAAAAAAGGTACACTGTAGGAATTTCTACTTTCTTGAAGGTTTCCTAACACTAGCTTATAGAACATTTTGAACTAACAAATAATATTTTGTGGTAACTTTTACTTGCTGATTTAATTTCTTTTATGGCTTTGGATATATTTAGATTTTATAATTTTTGTGTAGATAATTTATAATGATATATTGATAGAAAATGTCATTTTTACTTTTTTTCTTATATATAATTTGAAGTTATTCATAATTTATTCTGATTTTTAAATCTCAGTTATATATCCAGAATTATTTTCAATTTTTCAAATCCAGTATTGTTTGGGAATTAATTCTGTCTTTAGTTGAGTTCTGACAGAAGTTTGCCTATGTCCAGGTCTTCAGTCTTCTTCCAGGTTTCACACTTCTATCTGTGTACAAATGACAGTTTATGTTTGTACTGCTTATAATTAAATTGAATTCACACAAGTGTGTGTATATAACTTCTATGGGATTCAGTAGGAGATGTTCTTCTTATTAACTATAAATCCATGTTATCTGGCTCAATGACAAAGTATCTTTAAAATATTATGCACAGTGGTGCATCATTTTTATAACATATATGCTTATATAATTGTAAAATGCACTATATGTATGGAAGGAAACTAGATAAGAACACTAAAGCATTAGTACTCATTACCTTCTGTAGTTGAATTAGAGATTATTTTATTTACCTTATCTGCATTTTACCATTTCTCAGAAGCGACCATTACTGATTTTCATTTTAAGTGGAAAAAAATTCTTTTGTGTTGTACTGGCATTTTCCAAAATGATTCCTTTTAATTATATCAATCATTTTCTCAAAATGCTTCAATGATTTGTTGTTGCCTAAAGGGTAGAGTTTAAATTCTTTATTCTAATATTCAAAGTCCTCTGTCAGCTGGCAGCAAGCTGCATTTCCTCTCTTATCCTAATTCTCACACTCAATACAACAGTTCCAACCAAATGTTTTTACCAGCTGTTCTCACAAATTTCCCTCTCCTATCTTTATACTTTTTGTTCACTCTTTTTCATCTACCCAACTGAAAGTATCTCTATGGTTTTTTCTACCTATGTGAATCCTACCTATTCCTCAAAATGCAATTACTCTGTCTTCATCTTTTAGAAAGTCTTCCTGGAAAAAAAAAAAAAGGCCCAAGGGGAGCTCTTCTTTGAATATCTTAAGGCCAATATTGCTTTACTAATTTTCTAATTAATATTTTACTACCCGGGCATCCACAAGATTGCATATGCTCCCCTGTATTTTGGGACCTGTCCAAAGCTGTCCAGCCAAAGGGGCAAGTGGGGAAAGATATCCAGCAGATGCTGGCTACTCAAGCTGTGTGTCCTAGTATAAAGCTGCATCTGCCCAGAGCAAGGAAGGACTATCTTAAAAAGTTTACATCCCTAGAGGAAGTCATGTTGCAATTATAGTCTGTCCAGAGACTGCATCCTTATATAGTCCACAGGATGTTCTGATAAATAAATAATTTCATATTTCCTCATAATTAACATTTTAAAGGGATTATATCTGTTCCATCAAATTAAGATATGAAGTATGCTCTGTAATTTTTTGTATCTATTAGATCACCTAGCACAATGCCACATGAATTGTTTACGAACAGATATGCACAATTCGGATGTATCTTATAAGGAAATGAAATCTCAGGGGCATCTCTGAGACGGATTCCCACATTTCAAGCAAATTGTAGCTGCAGATACATTGCCATCTACTTTTCCAAATACCAGTGAGCAGATGAGGAGTTTGGAAGATAGTAATCACATAACCTTTACTCATAATAGACCTGATATCTCCATTATTCTAGTTAAAACATCAGCATTGTCCATAAACAATAAGAACAGTAACTAGTACTTAAAGCCTATTTTATAGCTTTAAGGTACATCATCGTTAGATAATAACCATGCCCTTTCCATTTTTTCTTTGAAGTCTAGGCTGGTACCTGGAATAGTAGCCACGGACAAATATTTCTTAAATGAAATAAATTCAATATTAATTATTACTACATACAGAATTCAGACACCATTGACTTTTTCATATAGTTGAGCATCCTATGATGGGAGCGGGAAAGATCAAAGTCACAAGGCCAGAAAGTGCAATGTTCTCTCTACTATGGCTTCCTTATTAAAACAGGTGATTAACATAATATAATAAAATAAAATTAAAAAAAAAAACAGGAATGGAGAAAGCACATTTCCTGCAGAGCTTAGGTAATAAAGGGTATACTAAACTATAAAAGTCACTTAAGCATTCTCTTAAGTGTCCATAATGGTATTTAAAATCAAATAGTTTATTCCCTCCAAATCAGAAACATTTTGCTGGTAGAGGCCATGCTGCCTGTGTTTATTTGAGCAACAAACCCAAGTTAATATGCTTGTCATTAGGGGTTTAAACTAGTGACCTTGAAAAATTATAACAAATAAATATAGAGTTGAATTTTGTGATCAATGTTATTAGAAATAGCCACTTTGAAAGTTTTGTCTCTAGTATATTAATTGTGGAGATGTCATCAAATCTGCCACATGTGTTTATAATGGCTGTAAAAGAATACAGGTTGAAGAGCTGTTCACACAGATGTGATGCAGGATCATGCACCACTTTCCTGCTGTTGCCAGAACAATGTGCGCAGCCCCTTGCAGGGAGCACGCACTTGTTTTATTCCACACACTCTCAATAAAAATGACTTCCTGCTTCAAAGCACCAGAAAGTGGTACTTTTTTTTTTTTTAAAGATTTTTATTTATTTATTCGACAGAGATAGAGACAGCCAGCGAGAGAGGGAACACAAGCAGGAGGAGTGGGAGAGGAAGAAGCAGGCTCATAGCAGAAGAGCCTGATGTGGGGCTCGATCCCATAACGCCGGGATCACGCCCTGAGCCGAAGGCAGATGCTTAACCGCTGTGCCACCCAGGCGCCCCAGAAAGTGGTACTTTTTGACAACACAAAACTTGTGACCTCCAATTGTTCTATTGGCTTTAGCTTCTAGGAAATTCTGAACTAAGCTAATAGCCCATCTTTAAGATTTGTGAAAGTCTTGATGCATGCAAGTGTTTCTATGTGCTCACTTTCACTGTGGTTGAATACTTCATTTTGATTTTTCTTTGAGTTTAAAAATGTGTTTTATCTTAATTTGGTAAGTTGCCTAAAAGTCCTTAGAAGGAACTGGGGTAGGCATGTAGACAGTGTTCTCTAGTACAAGCTATCAAGTTAAAAGTAGAAACAGAAAAATGTGGGAACCCATTTAGAGATAAAGAACCTGAAGCACTTAGCTGTAACATGACCTGTGCAAGGACAAACACAGATTTCTAAACTGTAGTCCTGTGAATCTTCACAGTCCCATTCATTTTCCTTTTCTCACAGGGACATGCGATGAGCGTGCAGAAACTTGTATAGTTTGAACCTTCCTTGCTTTGCAATCTGTCCTCAGCTGTGCCCTCTGCCTCATTTGCAACAGAAGCTGCGAAGGTAAAGAGGAAGACTGTTGACTTAGACTGTGCCCCCAGACACTCAGTGTGTTCCCAGTTAGAAAACAGGCTGTCTTATTTTGAGTTCAATTTTTCTTTTGTAAAATTTCAACTAGGAATCTTGACACATGCCAAATATTAAACCTTGAATTTGAAAACTTTTCTGCAGATTTCTTATTGATAAGTAATGCTTGAGATAGGGTTTGCTTAATGGAAAATATTGTAACATAATACCCAATGCCTGCAAGTTAAAGTTCCCCACTTTGACCAATGTTGAGAAGGGAACACAAAACGACATCTTCATCAGGACTATGTCAGAAACTGTGCCAAGGAAGGCCTGAAATGAATAAAGATATTACCAAGTGCCACAGAGCTAATTAGTGTGCTGAATCTTCCTGTAGAAGGAAACTTGCTGGCATCACCCTTGGGTCCTAATTTGAGAATGACCTCGAGTCATACTCCCCAAGGTACTATTAAAGAAATACCATACTGAGGACTCTTGATAGATGAACAAAGGAGATATTTATTCTCTCCATGCATAAATAAGTTTGTTTCTATAACTGTTAAAGCTAAATGGTTTATTTTTATTACAGGTTTCTTTATTATAGAGAGCCTTAATATGTTAATAAATACTGTCCATCTCAAAGAAAGGAAGACAGGATGTACTGTATGGTGATTAACATAATATAATAAAAAAATTATTATTAAAAAAAAGGAAGATAATGATCAGTCTATTTCTAGCTTCTATGGCCAAGGGTGAAACTTCCTGGAACTAGTGCCCCACAAATCACAGTTTGTGAAATATTAAGACACGTAAGAAGTGATACATCACTTTGCTATTCATATTCTAAAAAATAAAAATGTAAACATGCAGATAGTCTTAAATGCATGTTTGGATTTATGGGTGTGGAGTCCTGTTGCTTGGGTTTGTACCTGGCTCCACCACTTACTAGTTGTGTGAACTGGGACAAATAATTTAGCTTTCTGTTCTTTGGTTTACTCATAGGCAAAATAAGGATAATGATAGAAGACAAATTGCAATGATAAATGTATTTAGAGGCTATAGCTGCACATTTTTCAGATTCCAATTCATTTTTTTCTTCTCACATGAACATACGTGTGGTGTGTGCATTAACTTGGCACAGCCTCCTTCCCCTCTTCACTGCTTTCCACTGACTCTTCAAGTGTGCCCTCCTCTGCTTTTGCTAGACAGAATTGGGTTGTTTTGATGTGTTTTGATGATTGTTATGTATAGAAGATCCTAGAAAAAAACTCAGTGAATATTAGCTAATGTACTCAAGATTTCTTTGCCTTAAATATATTATTATATATATATTATATATAGTAATCACTATATANGTTTTTGAATTTAGGGGGAAACTTTTAGTCTTTCACCATTAAGTGTGATGTTAGCTGTGGGTTTTATCAAGTGGTTTATCAACATGTATTGATACAATTACGTTTTCTCCCCTAATCTATTAATAATATGTATTACATAAATATATTATCTTTTCTTGAAATACTTTGTATTCTTGGGATAAAACCCATTTGCACTTAGAATATTTTTTTCCAAATATACTGTTTTGTTTGATTTAGCATATTTTATTTAATATGGAGGTGAAATATAATGAAAGGAGTAGAAGAACATATTTTTACTAGACTGCCTGGTTCTATAGAAAGTAGCTGGGACATGAACAAAGTATTTAATCTCCTTGTCATTCAAGTCTCTTCTTTACAAAAAGTAAAATAATATCAATTATCTCACAGTGGCTTTTAAGGATTAAATAAACTAATATAGATGAAATGTTATGTGTTTTCTACTTTTATAATTATTAATGCATTTTTTTCAGGAAGAAAGTTGGTCTAACATTTATATTTTTTAACTCTTTTTATTTTGTTTGGTTTAAATCTTATTCTATCCTTTTAAAGTTTGTTAGCCATTTCCTTTTATTTATTAAACAAATATTCATACTGTGTTTTTCTGAAAAAAAAGGTACACTGTAGGAATTTCTACTTTCTTGAAGGTTTCCTAACACTAGCTTATAGAACATTTTGAACTAACAAATAATATTTTGTGGTAACTTTTACTTGCTGATTTAATTTCTTTTATGGCTTTGGATATATTTAGATTTTATAATTTTTGTGTAGATAATTTATAATGATATATTGATAGAAAATGTCATTTTTACTTTTTTTCTTATATATAATTTGAAGTTATTCATAATTTATTCTGATTTTTAAATCTCAGTTATATATCCAGAATTATTTTCAATTTTTCAAATCCAGTATTGTTTGGGAATTAATTCTGTCTTTAGTTGAGTTCTGACAGAAGTTTGCCTATGTCCAGGTCTTCAGTCTTCTTCCAGGTTTCACACTTCTATCTGTGTACAAATGACAGTTTATGTTTGTACTGCTTATAATTAAATTGAATTCACACAAGTGTGTGTATATAACTTCTATGGGATTCAGTAGGAGATGTTCTTCTTATTAACTATAAATCCATGTTATCTGGCTCAATGACAAAGTATCTTTAAAATATTATGCACAGTGGTGCATCATTTTTATAATATATATGCTTATATAATTGTAAAATGCACTATATGTATGGAAGGAAACTAGATAAGAACACTAAAGCATTAGTACTCATTACCTTCTGTAGTTGAATTAGAGATTATTTTATTTACCTTATCTGCATTTTACCATTTCTCAGAAGCGACCATTACTGATTTTCATTTTAAGTGGAAAAAAATTCTTTTGTGTTGTACTGGCATTTTCCAAAATGATTCCTTTTAATTATATCAATCATTTTCTCAAAATGCTTCAATGATTTGTTGTTGCCTAAAGGGTAGAGTTTAAATTCTTTATTCTAATATTCAAAGTCCTCTGTCAGCTGGCAGCAAGCTGCATTTCCTCTCTTATCCTAATTCTCACACTCAATACAACAGTTCCAACCAAATGTTTTTACCAGCTGTTCTCACAAATTTCCCTCTCCTATCTTTATACTTTTTGTTCACTCTTTTTCATCTACCCAACTGAAAGTATCTCTATGGTTTTTTTCTACCTATGTGAATCCTACCTATTCCTCAAAATGCAATTACTCTGTCTTCATCTTTTAGAAAGTCTTCCTGGAAAAAAAAAAAAAAGGCCCAAGGGGAGCTCTTCTTTGAATATCTTAAGGCCAATATTGCTTTACTAATTTTCTAATTAATATTTTACTACCCGGGCATCCACAAGATTGCATATGCTCCCCTGTATTTTGGGACCTGTCCAAAGCTGTCCAGCCAAAGGGGCAAGTGGGGAAAGATATCCAGCAGATGCTGGCTACTCAAGCTGTGTGTCCTAGTATAAAGCTGCATCTGCCCAGAGCAAGGAAGGACTATCTTAAAAAGTTTACATCCCTAGAGGAAGTCATGTTGCAATTATAGTCTGTCCAGAGACTGCATCCTTATATAGTCCACAGGATGTTCTGATAAATAAATAATTTCATATTTCCTCATAATTAACATTTTAAAGGGATTATATCTGTTCCATCAAATTAAGATATGAAGTATGCTCTGTAATTTTTTGTATCTATTAGATCACCTAGCACAATGCCACATGAATTGTTTACGAACAGATATGCACAATTCGGATGTATCTTATAAGGAAATGAAATCTCAGGGGCATCTCTGAGACGGATTCCCACATTTCAAGCAAATTGTAGCTGCAGATACATTGCCATCTACTTTTCCAAATACCAGTGAGCAGATGAGGAGTTTGGAAGATAGTAATCACATAACCTTTACTCATAATAGACCTGATATCTCCATTATTCTAGTTAAAACATCAGCATTGTCCATAAACAATAAGAACAGTAACTAGTACTTAAAGCCTATTTTATAGCTTTAAGGTACATCATCGTTAGATAATAACCATGCCCTTTCCATTTTTTCTTTGAAGTCTAGGCTGGTACCTGGAATAGTAGCCACGGACAAATATTTCTTAAATGAAATAAATTCAATATTAATTATTACTACATACAGAATTCAGACACCATTGACTTTTTCATATAGTTGAGCATCCTATGATGGGAGCGGGAAAGATCAAAGTCACAAGGCCAGAAAGTGCAATGTTCTCTCTACTATGGCTTCCTTATTAAAACAGGTGATTAACATAATATAATAAAATAAAATTAAAAAAAAAAACAGGAATGGAGAAAGCACATTTCCTGCAGAGCTTAGGTAATAAAGGGTATACTAAACTATAAAAGTCACTTAAGCATTCTCTTAAGTGTCCATAATGGTATTTAAAATCAAATAGTTTATTCCCTCCAAATCAGAAACATTTTGCTGGTAGAGGCCATGCTGCCTGTGTTTATTTGAGCAACAAACCCAAGTTAATATGCTTGTCATTAGGGGTTTAAACTAGTGACCTTGAAAAATTATAACAAATAAATATAGAGTTGAATTTTGTGATCAATGTTATTAGAAATAGCCACTTTGAAAGTTTTGTCTCTAGTATATTAATTGTGGAGATGTCATCAAATCTGCCACATGTGTTTATAATGGCTGTAAAAGAATACAGGTTGAAGAGCTGTTCACACAGATGTGATGCAGGATCATGCACCACTTTCCTGCTGTTGCCAGAACAATGTGTGCAGCCCCTTGCAGGGAGCACGCACTTGTTTTATTCCACACACTCTCAATAAAAATGACTTCCTGCTTCAAAGCACCAGAAAGTGGTACTTTTTTTTTTTTTAAAGATTTTTATTTATTTATTCGACAGAGATAGAGACAGCCAGCGAGAGAGGGAACACAAGCAGGAGGAGTGGGAGAGGAAGAAGCAGGCTCATAGCAGAAGAGCCTGATGTGGGGCTCGATCCCATAACGCCGGGATCACGCCCTGAGCCGAAGGCAGATGCTTAACCGCTGTGCCACCCAGGCGCCCCAGAAAGTGGTACTTTTTGACAACACAAAACTTGTGACCTCCAATTGTTCTATTGGCTTTAGCTTCTAGGAAATTCTGAACTAAGCTAATAGCCCATCTTTAAGATTTGTGAAAGTCTTGATGCATGCAAGTGTTTCTATGTGCTCACTTTCACTGTGGTTGAATACTTCATTTTGATTTTTCTTTGAGTTTAAAAATGTGTTTTATCTTAATTTGGTAAGTTGCCTAAAAGTCCTTAGAAGGAACTGGGGTAGGCATGTAGACAGTGTTCTCTAGTACAAGCTATCAAGTTAAAAGTAGAAACAGAAAAATGTGGGAACCCATTTAGAGATAAAGAACCTGAAGCACTTAGCTGTAACATGACCTGTGCAAGGACAAACACAGATTTCTAAACTGTAGTCCTGTGAATCTTCACAGTCCCATTCATTTTCCTTTTCTCACAGGGACATGCGATGAGCGTGCAGAAACTTGTATAGTTTGAACCTTCCTTGCTTTGCAATCTGTCCTCAGCTGTGCCCTCTGCCTCATTTGCAACAGAAGCTGCGAAGGTAAAGAGGAAGACTGTTGACTTAGACTGTGCCCCCAGACACTCAGTGTGTTCCCAGTTAGAAAACAGGCTGTCTTATTTTGAGTTCAATTTTTCTTTTGTAAAATTTCAACTAGGAATCTTGACACATGCCAAATATTAAACCTTGAATTTGAAAACTTTTCTGCAGATTTCTTATTGATAAGTAATGCTTGAGATAGGGTTTGCTTAATGGAAAATATTGTAACATAATACCCAATGCCTGCAAGTTAAAGTTCCCCACTTTGACCAATGTTGAGAAGGGAACACAAAACGACATCTTCATCAGGACTATGTCAGAAACTGTGCCAAGGAAGGCCTGAAATGAATAAAGATATTACCAAGTGCCACAGAGCTAATTAGTGTGCTGAATCTTCCTGTAGAAGGAAACTTGCTGGCATCACCCTTGGGTCCTAATTTGAGAATGACCTCGAGTCATACTCCCCAAGGTACTATTAAAGAAATACCATACTGAGGACTCTTGATAGATGAACAAAGGAGATATTTATTCTCTCCATGCATAAATAAGTTTGTTTCTATAACTGTTAAAGCTAAATGGTTTATTTTTATTACAGGTTTCTTTATTATAGAGAGCCTTAATATGTTAATAAATACTGTCCATCTCAAAGAAAGGAAGACAGGATGTACTGTATGGTGATTAACATAATATAATAAAAAAATTATTATTAAAAAAAAAGGAAGATAATGATCAGTCTATTTCTAGCTTCTATGGCCAAGGGTGAAACTTCCTGGAACTAGTGCCCCACAAATCACAGTTTGTGAAATATTAAGACACGTAAGAAGTGATACATCACTTTGCTATTCATATTCTAAAAAATAAAAATGTAAACATGCAGATAGTCTTAAATGCATGTTTGGATTTATGGGTGTGGAGTCCTGTTGCTTGGGTTTGTACCTGGCTCCACCACTTACTAGTTGTGTGAACTGGGACAAATAATTTAGCTTTCTGTTCTTTGGTTTACTTATAGGCAAAATAAGGATAATGATAGAAGACAAATTGCAATGATAAATGTATTTAGAGGCTATAGCTGCACATTTTTCAGATTCCAATTCATTTTTTTCTTCTCACATGAACATACGTGTGGTGTGTGCATTAACTTGGCACAGCCTCCTTCCCCTCTTCACTGCTTTCCACTGACTCTTCAAGTGTGCCCTCCTCTGCTTTTGCTAGACAGAATTGGGTTGTTTTGATGTGTTTTGATGATTGTTATGTATAGAAGATCCTAGAAAAAAACTCAGTGAATATTAGCTAATGTACTCAAGATTTCTTTGCCTTAAATATATTATTATATATATATTATATATAGTAATCACTATATATTATATTGTATATATTATATGCATATATCATATATTATATATGTATAAGAAATATGTACATTTTATATGTTATAATTATATAAAACGTATTATTTATATATGTATATTTATTTATGTTAATATATTATAATTTTTATATTATGTATTATGCTATATATTATTGTACATATATTATTGAATAATATTTATATATTATTGTAATTATATATGTCATAAATATTTCTACAATCATGAATAAAATAATTTTTAAAATAATTATATTTAAAAACATCTCCAAGTTGTTAGTTTATATTTTCATTGTTGTAACATATACGCATTAAGTATCATGTATCTTCAGTCCTATAAAATCTCTCTAGCATGCCTCCAAGGCTCAGAGGTCCTTCAAGAGTTGGAGAAGTCTTGTAGCCAGAATCTTTGCATATTTAGCCTGTATGTACTGTTCTGAGACTAAGTACAAGCACATGTCTCCTTAGGAAGCATTTAGCACAGCATCTACTACCATTAGCTGCGTCCCTACGATGTGCACAATTCTTTACACCTGCTATTTCTAATCCTCATATTAGTCCTGTAAGGTCAATAATTTCACTTTCAGATAAAGAAACTGGGTCTAGAGGAAGTTTCACAGCTAGTATCATATGGAACTTGGGTTATAAACCAGGACTTCCTGATGTCAAAGTTCACTTCTTTGAACTCCCTGCTGCAGCCATAAGAGCTCTGAAATCCAATCCAGCCACCACTCTCACATGGAGAGGCTAGGTGGCAAGGCAACCGAGGCACACCAGCCAAATTAAGGGCAACAAAACACAGAGTTAGGAATTATCCCAGTGAATCTGAATACTTTGTGCTGT
The DNA here is from genome assembly GCF_002007445.2 of Ailuropoda melanoleuca. Taxonomy (NCBI): domain Eukaryota; kingdom Metazoa; phylum Chordata; class Mammalia; order Carnivora; family Ursidae; genus Ailuropoda; species Ailuropoda melanoleuca. The sequence continues at coordinate 96,110,833 of NC_048219.1, forward strand.
CCTGTAGGTTTAATGTGAAATGTGGGAAAAATTACTAAGGATTATTTTCCCGATTTTCTATTTTTCTATTCATTAGATTTTTGAAAAAGTCTGTTGAAGTTCTCCCCATAAATCAATTGTATATCTTGGTTTGACCATGAGGTTTACTTACTCGGTTGTGTTATTTGTCATGTGAGGTTGCACAGACATACGAATGGCACATTTTCTTAAGAGGAAATAAAATACTTCATATTTTACCTCATTAATCTCAGTACTCCTAGAATTTCTAAGGAAGTATCCAGTTATACATACAAATCAGGTACACTGGATTCAGCAAGAACGATATTAGTAGAAGCTTTAATTTGTCAAATTGACAAGGGTGTTTCCTTGCTCATGTTGCCATATGTAAAACTCAGGCCTTCTTTAGTGGTCACCAATCACTAAACAGATTATAATAAATAAGGTTTGGACATGTTTTCAAACTCTGTGTTACCTAATTGCTTATTTTGGAATATTTATCAAACACCTACTACATGCAGGCATTGTTTGAAGGGTCGGTCATACAGCAGAGCACAAAATAGGCAAAAATCCCTGCATGTGTGAAGCTTCCATTCAATTCGGGAAAGAAGATAATAAACTGGTAAATTACACACACACCCTTGACAGACACCACACCACCTTATGTATGACGGTGATAAATGCTATGGAGAAAATGAAAGCAGGGAAGAAGAAGAGCAAATACATTTCAAAGAAGGGGAGGTCCAATTTTAAGTAGTGTGGTTAGGAAAAATCACTGTGAGAAGGCACTTCCTTTTTAAATTTTTCCCTTTCCTTTTTTTTTCTTTTTGTTGCTCTTGTTTTGTGATTGTTTTTTGTTTGTTTGTTTTTGTTTTTAAAATTTGAAAGAGGTCAAGGGTAATCCATGCTGTTATTGACCAGGAGTATTCCTGGCAGGAGAAATGATTGCAAAGGTGGGAATGTGCCTGGTGTGTCAGAGGAATAGCAGAGAAATCAGTAGGGCAGAGTGAGTTAATGGTGAGGAGACTAGAAACAAATGAGATCAGACAGGAGAAGCCTGGCTCTTACTGGTCTGGAAGAAAGTTCTTAAGATTTTGGTTTTGGCTTAGAGAAGATAAGCTATCTAATATTGGGCTATCTAGTAAATACTTTGAGAAGAATCATATGATAAGATTTTTATTTTAAAAGATCACTCTAGACCTTTTTTTTTTTTTTTCTGTTTTACAAGAAGTTGCAGCAGACTGGCCCACTGGTCATATAATGACAAAAAGATACTTAATAAGAAGGCAGAAGACACACAGAAACATAAATGAGCTAAATTTCTGAAAGGACTAGGCTGTTCTTAAGAGTGTAGAGACCCATGGATGCTTTATCACTGGTCCAGAGCTAGAAGGAGCATTCATAAAGGAGGGAATTGAAGAAAAAGCCCACCTTCAAATGACTCTGTGAGGCCTGGTGTGAGGAATGAGAGTTCCCAGATATCCTGACTGCAGAGTGAATCTACAGCAATCAGCACTTTTGTTTTTCCCATGGGCCTTCCACTGAGGGCAGCGGTACAGAAGAGACTCAGGAGTAAGCCATAAAGTCAATAAAAGTACTCCCAAAACATCCAAGACCATTGCTTGGTGCTGGGCAGCAGGCTAATGAAGGATTTTAAAATAACTATGGTAAATATATAATAAAGCCAAGTGGAAAAGAAAAGTGATATATAGGATCAGATAAGGAATTTCAGCAACTCAAGGAAAACTGCAAAAAGTAAAAAATGGCAATTTTAGAATTAAAAATATGCGTTAGAAATGAACAGTCATTTGATAGACTTGACCATAGTCCAGATACAACAAAGAAAAGGATTAGGGAACTGACATATGAAGACCAAAATAGATTTTAAAGAACCAAATGGATGATCTGAGACTTGTGGGAGAGTATGAAATGGTCTAACACACATGCAACTGAAGTCCCAGTAGGAAATGTGAGAGGGATATATGTGTTTATATGAAAAGGCATTAGAATTTAAATGAAATCTATATGAGAAGGTACTAGAGTAACTAAAGAGAAAATCTTGTAAAAGGAGAGTAAAGTGGGAAAAATCACTCTACCCTTATGGAAGAGCTAATATTTATCTAGACTAATAAGATAGCATAGTCTTGGTAGAAGGAAAGGCACTGAGGGTAGTGAAGCAGAAAGAGAACCAACAATAGATTCATCTAAATATGCTCAGCTGTGTTTTGACAAAGGTCAAAGGCAATTCATGGGAGGAAAGCTATCCTCTCAGGAAGTGATGCTGGAGCAATCGAAGATCCGTAGGGAAGAAAGACAGAGAGAGCTTTTGTGGAGAGTTTGGGCCAAGAGCCTGACTGTGGTGAATGCAAGAGAGAACAGGGGAAAGATGTTTGCAAACCCCAAGAACAAAATATTGTTTGGAGTGTATGTATCATAAGGACCAGAAAGAATTATGAGAGTGGCAGGAAAAGTAGGTCGGATCAAGAAAGTAACACTAACAACCTTTGTTCTCAGAAAAGGTATCATAGATACCAGGCTCTTGTATTCATTAAAAGTCATGCTCATAATCCATTTAATTAATAGAAGCTATTTGCTCCTACAAATTTCTGTTATTGCACATTGTCATTATAATTGGATTTTTACTATTTTAGCTGATTGTCTCCTCTGATTTACTAAAATATTATTTATCAACCTTTACTGTGGTTTTCCTCTTCATAGTTCCAATGTCTAGTAACTGCCAAGCACATAGCTGGAATTGGAGAAATAATCATTAAATGCAATTAAACTAAATGAAGCCAAGTTACTAAATGGTTTGATTTCAGTTTTAAAGCCATTGCTCTCATGCCCTTTACCCCTGACAACTTTGCTTAAGCAATTTTCCCTAGGACTCTCTCCAACTGAATCTAGCTTCAGCCATAGGTCTTACTCCTTCTTTGGTATTTGAACATAAGTTCTACTTAATTCTTTCAGATTCATCTCTTGTAGTTACTAACAAGTTTCGTTGCATTGTTTTCTCTGTGAAATGTAGTACTTACCTCTCCAACTGATACAACTCCTCCAGACCAGCCCTAGAGTTCCCACGGCCCTTAGATTTTGTTTGCTGAGCTAGATTATATCTTCCCAGAGAGGAAACATGATCTCCTATTTTCTCTGTTCCTTTGTGTTCATCCTCATTTCTAGTATTACTTCAAATGTGAAATCAATGCTGTGGTTATTCCATTCATGTACTAGATTGTATTTGACTCTGTGGTAGAAGGGTGGGAGAACATAACATTCCAAACCATGAGTCTAATGAAACAGATTCACTTCTTGGATGATTTATCCTAACAATAATCTTTTCACTCTAAATGGCTACATCTTATCTTCACTAGATCATTCACTTAATACTTACATGACATTCCTAAGAGTTACTTATAATCTGTTTAAAATATGTGGTGTTAATACAGTTTATTTTTTTCTTTTTCTTGTCCCTAACCATATGCCTCTGATTGAGTAAAAACAGCTATGGGCTGTTTAAACCTATAGCTCAACAATGGCATAGAATTCTTTCTAAGGAGAGCATATCTCAATGAATGTGTGGATTGTTTATAGATAAACTTTTGTTTATCATTGATAGATGAGGGGAAAAAAAACAAGAACTAATTAGTTCTACACAGTAACTAATGGCATTTGTGAGCTGTATGTTTGTATTTTGAAGTCGTTGATGTGAGTCTTAAACAGTGAATGTAAAGAGTACTTCAGGGGAGAGCATGAGGAAAAAGTGCTAAATTAGACCTCAAAAAAATAAAAAAATTCTTGCTCTGTGAATGATCTCATTAAATGGTCAAAGCAAGCTTAAATAGTAGGAGAAGATATTTACAAACTACATATTCAGCAAAAATAACCTAGTAATTAAAATGTATAAAGAACTCCCAAAACTCAACAGTGGAAAAAAAAAAAGAAAGAAAAAGAAAAAAAAAAAGAAAGAAAAAATATCCACAAATAATCTAACTGGGAAATGAAAAAAAAATATTAACAGACATGTCATGGAAGAGGAAATACAGCTGATGAATAAACACATAAAAAAAATATTCAACACTGTTGGCCACTAGGGAAATGCAAATTAAAACTGCAATGAGTTATCACTACACACCTATCAAAATGGCTTTTTAAAAATAGTGATAATGAGGATGCCTGGGTGGCTCAGTCGGTTAAGCATCTGCCTTTGGCTCAGGTCATGATCCCAGGGTCCTGGGATTGAGTCCTGCATCTGGCTCCTTGTTCAGTGGGGAACCTGCTTCTCCCTCTGTCTGCTGCTCCCCATGCTTGTGCACGCTCTCTCTCTCTCTATCTCTGACAATAAATAAATAAAATCTTTAAAAAAATAAAATAAAAATAAAAATAATGATAGCCAAATGTTGCCAAGGATGACGAAGATCTGAATCACTCATACATTGCTTAGATGCACCAAAATAAATTCTTAGTGGATCAAATATTTGCATAAAAAGAGATAACATTTTGCATAAGCCTTTTAGAAAAAAAAATTCTAATTATTTTTTTTCCTTGGTATCAGGAAACAAAAAAAGGAACCAAAGAAATATAAAGCACAAACTATCATATTCGACTATATTAAAAAAAAGATGAGAGACATAGAGATTGCATTAACTCTCTAGAAAAGATCCCCTAAAATTGTGAATAGACAACTCATTTGCACATCGTATGAACAAGAAAATAGCCAACAAATATATGAAAATGTGACTTCACGCAAGTACTAGAAATATAAATTAAAATGATTAGACATCAATGTTTGCTCTTCAGCTATTCTGTTTTCTGTTTTATATATTCTCCGATTTTGCCACATGGGCATCCACTCAGCTTCTTAGTGCAGGTGAAAAAAACAGGTATCTGAGAAAGTTAGTACTCATGTCGTGGACACGTGAGCACGGGCAATAGAAACTGGTAGATAAAGGACCCACTTTTCTGTTAAGTGGCTAGACACTTCTCAGTGGCATCTCTGTAGGTTCTAGCAGGATCTATACATAGCTCCCCACAGTGGTAATCAGCTAGATACAGTTTTTATACATAAGGCTTTTTCTCAGTCTTTGCTTTTTTCAAGAAACTTAGCAAAGACATCTGTCTTTATTACAAAGCAACATACATTAATTTTATAACTATAAAGCCATTTAATCAGTTATGAAATTATCTATTTCATTCAACACAAAATATTTCTTGAATGCCTATAAGTCCAGAATTATGTAATGCATGAATCTAATAGTAAGCAAAACTAAAAAACAACAAGGAAACTTTGTTCACAAAGAGTGTACAGTCCAGTGGAGAAAGTGCACATTTAACAAAGAATCACATAAAGCATATTTAGTAAATGTGAAGAACAAGTATAAGGGGCTGTAGACTGCTTAAATAAGGATAACAGATCTTAGTTGTGGGGACCAGGGAAGGTTTCTCTGAAGAATGGCGATTGGTTGGACAGAAACCCAAGGAAGAGTAGAGATTATTGAGGCCATGAGTATATGGTTAGGGGAAGAAAGAGCATTCCAGAAAGAAGAGCAGGTGCAAAGACTTGGAGGCTGAAGTATTAGTGATACATGTATCATGAAACAAACAAAAATAAACAAACAAAGCATCTGGGGCTTGGTATCAAGAGAAAGCTTTTTGCAAGCTAAGACTAAGGAGATACATAGGGACAATGTCAGGTGATTCCGTGGACCAAGTTAATGACTTTTTTTTTTAATTCTAAGAGTCATGAAATTGGTTGAAGCATATTTTTTAGTAAAGAGTTGAAATTATCGATTTCTGTTTTCAAAAGATCATTCTATTACGGCTAATATTCACTGAGAGTTTACCCTGTGCCAGACACTCTTCTTAGCACTATGGGTGTGTTACACTTTGGATGCTCATGACTTCCCTACGGGGTTTGTACTGATACCCACACTGTAAGAGTGAGGAAATTGAGGAATGGAGCAATTGTCTTGTCCAAGTTCACACAGCAAAGATGTGGCAGAGCAGACCCCAGCTGTCAGACTTCAGCACCCACATTGTGAACTCCCAAACTAAACTGCCCTTACAGTGTGAGAACGGGAAGAGAGAAGAGTAGATAGGGGTACCCAGTTAGAAGGCTATTTCCGCCGTCCAGAGTAGGGAGATACAAGCTGGTCTATGTGATCAAAGTGAGTTGGACAGAAATGGATAGATACACTATGATTCTCAACCAGAAGCAACTTTGCTCTCTACTGCCAACTCAGGCTATTTGGCAATAGCTGAGGTAATTTTGGTTGTCAGAACTTGGGAGGACCTCTAGTGGTAGAGGTCAGAGATGATACTAAACCTCCTACAATGCATAGGATAGAACCCCGCAATATAGAATCATGCAACCCAAAGGATCAATGGTGTTAAGGTTGAAAACCTTGGTATAAAAATATTTTGGAGATGTGTCATGNGCCACTAGGGAAATGCAAATTAAAACTACAATGAGTTATCACTACACACCTATCAAAATGGCTTTTTAAAAATAGTGATAATGAGGATGCCTGGGTGGCTCAGTCGGTTAAGCATCTGCCTTTGGCTCAGGTCATGATCCCAGGGTCCTGGGATTGAGTCCTGCATCTGGCTCCTTGTTCAGTGGGGAACCTGCTTCTCCCTCTGTCTGCTGCTCCCCATGCTTGTGCACGCTCTCTCTCTCTCTATCTCTGACAATAAATAAATAAAATCTTTAAAAAAATAAAATAAAAATAAAAATAATGATAGCCAAATGTTGCCAAGGATGACGAAGATCTGAATCACTCATACATTGCTTAGATGCACCAAAATAAATTCTTAGTGGATCAAATATTTGCATAAAAAGAGATAACATTTTGCATAAGCCTTTTAGAAAAAAAAATTCTAATTATTTTTTTTCCTTGGTATCAGGAAACAAAAAAAGGAACCAAAGAAATATAAAGTACAAACTATCATATTCGACTATATTAAAAAAAAGATGAGAGACATAGAGATTGCATTAACTCTCTAGAAAAGATCCCCTAAAATTGTGAATAGACAACTCATTTGCACATCGTATGAACAAGAAAATAGCCAACAAATATATGAAAATGTGACTTCACGCAAGTACTAGAAATATAAATTAAAATGATTAGACATCAATGTTTGCTCTTCAGCTATTCTGTTTTCTGTTTTATATATTCTCCGATTTTGCCACATGGGCATCCACTCAGCTTCTTAGTGCAGGTGAAAAAAACAGGTATCTGAGAAAGTTAGTACTCATGTCGCGGACACGTGAGCACGGGCAATAGAAACTGGTAGATAAAGGACCCACTTTTCTGTTAAGTGGCTAGACACTTCTCAGTGGCATCTCTGTAGGTTCTAGCAGGATCTATACATAGCTCCCCACAGTGGTAATCAGCTAGATACAGTTTTTATACATAAGGCTTTTTCTCAGTCTTTGCTTTTTTCAAGAAACTTAGCAAAGACATCTGTCTTTATTACAAAGCAACATACATTAATTTTATAACTATAAAGCCATTTAATCAGTTATGAAATTATCTATTTCATTCAACACAAAATATTTCTTGAATGCCTATAAGTCCAGAATTATGTAATGCATGAATCTAATAGTAAGCAAAACTAAAAAACAACAAGGAAACTTTGTTCACAAAGAGTGTACAGTCCAGTGGAGAAAGTGCACATTTAACAAAGAATCACATAAAGCATATTTAGTAAATGTGAAGAACAAGTATAAGGGGCTGTAGACTGCTTAAATAAGGATAACAGATCTTAGTTGTGGGGACCAGGGAAGGTTTCTCTGAAGAATGGCGATTGGTTGGACAGAAACCCAAGGAAGAGTAGAGATTATTGAGGCCATGAGTATATGGTTAGGGGAAGAAAGAGCATTCCAGAAAGAACAGCAGGTGCAAAGACTTGGAGGCTGAAGTATTAGTGATACATGTATCATGAAACAAACAAAAATAAACAAACAAAGCATCTGGGGCTTGGTATCAAGAGAAAGCTTTTTGCAAGCTAAGACTAAGGAGATACATAGGGACAATGTCAGGTGATTCCGTGGACCAAGTTAATGACTTTTTTTTTTAATTCTAAGAGTCATGAAATTGGTTGAAGCATATTTTTTAGTAAAGAGTTGAAATTATCGATTTCTGTTTTCAAAAGATCATTCTATTACGGCTAATATTCACTGAGAGTTTACCCTGTGCCAGACACTCTTCTTAGCACTATGGGTGTGTTACACTTTGGATGCTCATGACTTCCCTACGGGGTTTGTACTGATACCCACACTGTAAGAGTGAGGAAATTGAGGAATGGAGCAATTGTCTTGTCCAAGTTCACACAGCAAAGATGTGGCAGAGCAGACCCCAGCTGTCAGACTTCAGCACCCACATTGTGAACTCCCAAACTAAACTGCCCTTACAGTGTGAGAACGGGAAGAGAGAAGAGTAGATAGGGGTACCCAGTTAGAAGGCTATTTCCGCCGTCCAGAGTAGGGAGATACAAGCTGGTCTATGTGATCAAAGTGAGTTGGACAGAAATGGATAGATACACTATGATTCTCAACCAGAAGCAACTTTGCTCTCTACTGCCAACTCAGGCTATTTGGCAATAGCTGAGGTAATTTTGGTTGTCAGAACTTGGGAGGACCTCTAGTGGTAGAGGTCAGAGATGATACTAAACCTCCTACAATGCATAGGATAGAACCCCGCAATATAGAATCATGCAACCCAAAGGATCAATGGTGTTAAGGTTGAAAACCTTGGTATAAAAATATTTTGGAGATGTGTCATGAAAAAAGTTGCTGTGGCCGATGTCAAAGAGGTTGCTACCTATGTTCTCCTCTAGGATTTTGATGGATTCCTGTCTCCCATCGAGGTCTTTCATCCATTTAGAGTTTATCTTTGTGTATGGCGTGAGAGAGTGGTCAAGTTTCATTCTTTTGCATGTAGCTGTCCAATTTTCCCAGCACCATTTATTGAAGAGACTGTCTTTTTTCCACTGGATGTTTTTTCCTGTTTTGTCAAAGAT